>NC_056745.1:4510141-4522641 GCF_019279795.1 Protopterus annectens | reverse complement strand
CCAGGTAACAGGAAAAGAGGAAGGCCTAAGATAAGGTTTATGGATGTGGTGAGGGAGCACATGCAGGTGGTTGGCATGACAGAGCAAGATGCAGAGAACAGGAAGAAATTGAAACAGGTGATCCGCTGTGGTGACCCCTAACGGGAACAGCCGAAAGAAGATGATGATGATGAGGTAGTCCTATGTTGCTGTCAGTTGCTAGGACACAATTGCTTTATATACCTATTCATAGTGTTCCCATAAATGTTAGTGGATGCACTATCTGTGTAGGACCATAGCTGCTAATTGCAGTGTTTTCCATGTTAACAGGAATATGAGTGACAGGCCATCAGCTACAGGCAGATAAAGATAAGCCTTAGTTTAATGAGGCTGACAATGAGATTGTACTTCAGGTCCTCCATCTCCATGGTAAATGGCTAATCGCTTTGCAACTCTCTGACAAGCCCTTCAGTGACAACATCTGGCAACAGGTTACTGAGGATATGAATGCTGTTGTTAGCCAGGGCTGAAACTTTGGTATGGTATGATAGAGAGCAAGTGACATGTTTTGCAATGCCACTGAGCGGAGGCTATGGCATGGGAGAGGAGTGCTGCATGTGGTGGGCCTTGTACTGAACTACCACTTACATAGATGAAGGAGTTCCTGGCCTTATTTAAAGCCAATACCACCTGTGAAGAGTTCCATAGTGTTGTGCTGGATTTAAGGACAGAGATGGATAGGCCACAGATGCTTTCAATAGGTGATGCTCCATGTATAAGTTCCAACCTTTGATATGTTCCCTGTATGCAGCTTTACTCACATTATTTATTCATAACATCTACTTTCTCAAACTTCATTAATTATTTATTGACTTTCATCCTCAATGATTTGCCACAAAACTACAAATTTTATGAGAAACAGACCAAAAATGTGATACAAAAATCTGGGTATTCTGTGAAAATCTGGAGAGTTGAGAGGTATGCCACACAGACAGTGCACCAGGCCTTTTGACCCAGTAAACCACCCCCCACCACACCATGCACTTACACAGGAAGCATACAATAGCTGCAGTAATTAATTTTGTCATACATCAGCGCTCCCACTCATACTTTCCTGTGAAAATATGCACTCCTGTACCCCTTCTCCACCTGTGTACATGATGATAACTGCACCCTGCCTTCTGGCAATTTTGTATGCTTCAGTAATACTTTCCTGTATCTGCTTAGGTATTTATTTTATTTATTGATATTTGATTACTGGGAAAGTCAGACTGGGTAGGTGCCCATTATCCACGGAGGCCCAAAGTATTATAAAAACATTCTAAAAACAGTAATTTTACAATCTTCAAAAATAATTAAAAGCATCTACTTTTTAAATAGTTATGCCAAATTAGACATAATGTGACAATATTGGTTAAATAAATACAACTTATATGACAACAATTTAATATTTAGAGAAATTTTAGCTAGTTTAGAAAAATTAAAGGCAAGGTAGTATAATATAAACAGGAATTGCAATATGAAGGGCTCAGTCCTAGGACCCCTCCTGTTCGGCATATACTTCTCAGCGATACAGGCAATCACAGGAGGACTATGCCTGACCAAGTTCGCAGACAACTGCAAACTAGGGGCCATAATTGACTCTTTGGCTGACACAGACATCCTCCAAAAGGGTCTCACTGAGACAGATACCTGGTTTGAAAACCATGGCCTCAAGCTAAATGCCAAAAAGTGCATAGTCGTCCCCTTTGGAAAAAAACAAAGTACCCACAAATTACCACATAGGTGGTAGCCCCCTGAATACAGAAGATGAAATAAGGGATCTGGGGACTCAAGTAGATAGTAATCTCTCCTTTGATAATCACATTGCCAAAGTGGTTAGAAAATCCTTCTATGTGGCCCACCTAATCACAAAAGGGTTTGCATCCAGATCAAAAGAGGTTATTGTGCCCCTCTATGCATCATTCATCAGACCCATCATAGAGTATAACGCCCCATTTGGGATGTACCTTACAAGACACCTGCAACAGCTGGAAAGACCACAGAAATACGTCACCAAGAGGATCACTGGTCTCAAACAGATGCCCTATGCAGCTCGACTGAAGAATCTCCAGCTGTACTCAGTTGCATACCGCCTACTCAGAGGTGATCTCTGCCTGACATACAAGGCCATGTCCAACCCAGAATTGATGGATATGCTCCACCTAAAGGAAACCATATCCCCTCGAGCCACATGCTCTAGAGATCTAAACCTCACCACAACAATAAATAGGATGTACTGGAAGGATAGATTCCTGTCCCAGAGACTTCCCATGCTATGGAACAAAATTCCAATCTACATTAGGCAGAGCTCCTCACTAGCACTCTTCAAGAGAAACTTTGACGAGTGGATAGGAAACAGGAAGTTTACCCCGTGGATCATGTTAGTGGGTCTGCTGGACAGAGGCACAGGGAACTAATCTAAGGGGGTGGCAAAAGCCAACATATTCCCGCTAGGCTTATAAATGCTTTTGGGCAGATAGCATATTACCTACCTATGAACCTATGAAGTGAGAGAAAAAAACAGGGTTATGGCATATTTAGAGAGTCAGGAAATACAAATTGATTGAAGCTATGAAGTGAGGGAAGTACAGAGAATAAGGAGGTGCAAGGCTAACCAAAATGTTTAGGATTGTGTTTGCTATTTTTTCTGAATGCTGTTGTAGTATACTCTTTTGTCTTCATTTATTTGCTTTACAGCATGGTTGCAGAGCATTGTGAAGTTTTCAGGATCTTGTGGGTCATATTTTTCCATTCTTTCCACTCTTTTTCACTATCCTGCACTAGCTTTCATCTCTTATTGGATAGCCAAATTGCATTATTTGTTTTTAGACTCTTCCTTCCAAGTCTATTTAAGATACTTAGGAAAGTTGTATTGAATTCATTTATTGCATCATTTAAGGTTAGTATTTTTAGGATGCACCAGTTAATAGATGCTAGGGTAGTTATATTTTTTTCTGAGTTAAACTTGGAAAGGTTGTGCATTTTATAAACATGCTGTTTATGTGGATGTGTGAGATGTCTGGTTGTACAGATTGGGAGACAACTATTGACAGAATCTGGCAGTGTACCTGTGGTGGTGAGTTTACTAGGGTCTGGTTCTATAATCCAGTCTAATAAGGAGTTTGATGTCTTCCTGTAATGTGTGAGGCTATTAATTAGTTTTGTGAAACGGAATAAGTTCATGCTGAATGTCAGGAAGTTAGAGTCCATGTCCAAACAATTGATATTGACATCACTTTTTTTTTGGATATACAATGTAGGGTATCTTCCATTGTAGCTTTACTTTCTCCAGGAAGGATGTAAAGGATAGTAATACATATTTGTTTTTATTTGTGTATTTTCAAGAATGTATTAAGAAGCTCTGCTTAGTTGAATTTTGGTATTGGTTTGTTGTAGGGGGAAATGTGATAGTTGCTGGGAAATATTAAAGCAACAATATATTCATTTGATGGAGTTTCATTTCTCACCTGTATAAATAATAACTGTTCCCAGGACCTTTTCATTTTCTGACTTGGCCTGCCTTATGTCTGATGCACCGAGTGACAAATCTATGTACTTGTTAGCACAGAACGGTGTTTTTGTACACATCAGTAGTATTTGCTGGTATCAGACTAAGTATCACATATTTATTAGCTACAGTTTTATTTCCTACTTGAGCAAATGATGATAGCTGTGCCCAGGACTTTATTCATTTACTGACTTGAGTTGTCTTATGTCTGATGTACAGATAACAGGTTTTCCATTTTTGCATCAACCCCTGACATTTTTTAGAGTTATTCTGTGCTTGAATGCAAGCAAACAGACATGCACTTTATTAATACTTTGTTGGGCAGCATTTCTATGTTTTTAAATCACTCTGTCATGTTTTTTTTTTATTTCATCAGCATACAACATGGCTCATTATATAGTCCTTAACATATATCTTAGCTATGCCTTGTTTTACAGCCATCCACATCATGTTAGTGTTTCCTGAATCACACACACCCTGCTTGTCCCTGCTAGTCATGTGATCATGCTTAGCATGATGCTTCAGGCATTTACAAATCCTGGGTTAATTGTAACCCACTCATTGATACTTTATCTGACGATTACAGTTTTTCTCTGCTCCCAAGTAGGTGGAATTGTGATCTGACAGGAAATGCTAATGTGAATTAATCCCATCAGCTATGCCCTCAAACTGTTGTAGGTAAAAGCAATTTTAACAAGATCACATCAAAATGGCAAAATGTCTGCACCCATGAGAACACTCGAGGTAAAAATAAATTTAAATCAGTAATAAGTAATTACTGTGCTGCTGCTACAAGATTTGGCTTGTGTATAATTTCATGACATCATCTGTTTTCGGTTTATACTCATAGTGGTCCTTTAACCTTTAGTTATTTCAAACCATAAAGTACTGTAGTATGTTATTAAATAGTCACACATCTGCCTAATTTTATGAGCTTCTTTCATCTACAGTTATCTTCAGCTGGAACACAATTTTGTAGTAAAAGCTGCAGGCATTATTTCTTTCTAACTTGATTTGTGAAAATGCTACTTTTTTGGGGGGGGTTGTTTTCTCTTTTCTGTTGTAATGCTATAGTGTATGTTCCCCTTTCATAAACCTGCATAACTGTTTTAAGCATCCAACAAAACATTTGCATTCTGTTTCCAGCTTTGCCCTATATATTGTTCCTCTCATAGTACAGATGACCCATCTGATGTGTACTTTACCTACTACAGTACATTTTTGACAGAGTTTTCACCTAAACTTCAGGGTACAAATAAAAAAGAATCATATCAACTCTGCACATGACTAGCATAATTTGTATTGCATTTTATGGTTTGTTAGCATAGACTCCTGTGGAGGTAACAGTGAAATTATACAATGACTGGTCAACATTCAAAAATGTGCACTCTGATTGGTCAGCCCAACCAGCATGCCCGTTGTAAAATTGAGCATATACCAATAGAAAAAAGTCCGGTCACCCAGACTTTCTTCTATTAATATCTGCTATGGCTTCCCAGTTTTCTTGCGCTGAGAGACCAAGAAGTATGAAGTTTGAATCCCAGACAGTTTATCTGCATGAGAGGGATGGGGCAGAAATACAATGAAAATCAGGTACTTTATACAAAACCAGAGAAACATACTTGATTTTCCTTGTATTACTGTCCTGTCTCTCTCATATCTCTGAACTGTCCGGATTTCAAACTTTATTTAAAAAAAAAAAAAAAAAGTAACGGAGAACTTCCTTCCTCCATTGCTTCCTTTCCAAAGCACTGATGTACTGCATTATAAGTGCAGGAATGTACGTCCCCTACGCATGTGCAGAACATCATGAAAGCAGCAGCAAGATACTGAAAGAAAGCAGAAGAACACCTTAGAGACGTTATACAAAGACATTATTAAGAAAAGTAAGCAATTGCTTTCTTAAATAATGTTGTTGCACAGCAGCAATAACCCATGGCTGAGTGTGGGTAATGCTGCATTTAACCATGGTTGGCTATGTTATGTCACTCAGGCTTCACCCTTGTGACCAAACCACGCCAACCATGCATAAATCCAGCATTACCCACACCCAGCTATGGGCTATTGCTATAATATTTTATAACTAACTGTCTTTTGAATGCCTGCATTTTGACATTCCAGGCCACCTTTAACTCTGATTTCTACATCACAGTGTTTTCATATACTGTATTCAGCTATATAGCTAGCCTGCTAGCTTTTAAGAATTTTTTACCTGTTTGTCAATACATAACCACTAACTGGCAGACAACTATTGTTGTTCTACATTTTCCTAGTTTAAGATAGAATGTGTTAATGTAATAAAAATGTAACTGCATGCTTAGAATCACAATCAACACCTTACGATTAAAATAGCAGACATGTCTACCGTATACACATTTAAGAGAAGACAAAAATGCAGAATTTAAACAGTTTAATTGACATTTATTACAACAGTTTATTACAGATTATTTTTCTGCTTCATTGTTCCTACTAATTGGTGATAAATTGTTACCAACTCTCCTAGTATTTTGCATACTTGATTGAAACTCATAACACCTGTAATGTGTGTATTATGATGTAGCCAATGACCAAGTATCCTTGACCTCATAAATATATGTCAGCCTGTAATACTTACAGTATCTAACCTAGCTGACTTTCTCTTACCACATCTGCCCCAAGCTAATACTTTTTATCCTCCCACAGAGCTCTGTCTTTAAGGCCTTGCTTCACCTAGCTGCTAACCCCTTCTATAACATAACCTTTCCTGCAGTGAAAACTATAAAAAGCAAAATTCCTCACATAAAGATCTGATCAGGTGTTACCTAGTTTGTTTCAGCTTCTGAAAATTCCTCTAGAACATATAACCAAAACCACCACCATAAAGTATTCTTAGTTAAAAATATCCTCACCAAACCACATTTTATGAGCTAATTTATAACCCAGCCACAAACCATAGAAAAACCTTCTGATGAGTAAAATAACTGCCTTTTTAAGTGCATATGACTGGATTATCCATTTAGAGGACTTTATAGGTTAGTTATGCTTAAACAAATGAACGCTAAGTCAAATCGCATTCCATGGGTGGGGGAATCAAACCACAATTCAGTGAACTTCCATTAACTACAAAGCTTATTCTAAAAATAAACATCAATAACAATATTCAAATTGTTAGGTGGCAAACCCCCCTCAAACCCTCCCTTCCACTAAAATGTACACACACCATACTAATCACTGATGAAATATATTCAACCAATAACTACCTTTAAATTGCAGTTGGACTAAACATAAATTCTACAAATCACATACACACTATATATATTCTTCTTCTTCTTCCTGCACTCCATCTGTCTTTTGAAATGCTTCTTGAACACATGCACACTTGAAAAGAACTGAACATGGGAATCTGATAAAGAAAGGTTTCCAGGATGATTATTCAACAGAATATCTGGGCAAAGGAAGCCAGGAGTACTTATATAAATTGCAAGAGGAGCTCCAATATTAATAGAAGAAACTATAAAAGACAATAACAGAAGAGTTATAGTATTAAGGGCCTACTGGCAAGGGAGAAGGATTATACTGGCATGTATTTATATTCCACCAAAACTGCTATAATGGAGCTTAAGAAAATTCTGGGAGAAATAATCAGCTTTCAGCAGGGAATATTACTTATAGGTGGGGAATGAAATTTGGTTTGCACCAGTGAAGATGTGACTAGGGAGACCCAGAAGGGAAAATATAACAAAGGAAGGTAGATTTTTGAAGAAATTTATGAAAATATTTGGCATGAAAGATGTGAATTCAGTACTAGGAATTTGGAGTAAATTTACATATTTTCCAAGATACAAAAATTGGGGTAGTCTAGATAGAATTTACATTTCTGAGGAACATGTGCTTTCATTGAAGGTCTTGATACACACCCAATAACTATTTCAGATCATGTGCCAATAATAACTAAAATAAAAACAGAGGGTAAAGAAATAAAAATGAGACTCTTGTGCTTTCACACCTATCTGTTGAAAAGAGAGGAGTTTAAGGAATGAGTAGTGGAAATTATTCAGGAGCTGTTAGAGAAGATAAAAAATTCTTCTGAATATATAGCTTGGGAGTGGGATAAAATTAAAGTTTCAAGCATTTTTTGGGATACAAAATTATTGAAGCAAAAAGAAAAGCAATAGCAGTAAATTATTTATGAATATATGAATTGTTTCAGCAATATCCATACTTATGGGGACACGATAAAATGAAGTATTTAGGATATGTGACAAGAGACCAAACAAGTAGTAATACAAAAATTGAGAAAATGGAAGCTCTGTTATATGGATATTGAAAGTAAGATGCAAGCAGTCAACATGTTTTTAGCCCCTTTAGTCTTATATACAGGTCAGGCATATTTTTTTCAACCAGAGGAGAAATTCTGGATAGTAATTAATAAAGAGCAGAAGGATTTTATCTGGGAGGGGAAGATAGCAAGAGTCAAGTGGGATAAGTTTATTCTTCCAGAATAGAACAGGGCAGATTGGGATTACCTGATTTGAAGGGGTATTTCCGAGCAACACAGTTAAGGCTCCTATGCATAGCACAAGCAGAAAACTATAACTCAAAAGAGAAACAGATGATGAAGAAACAGGGGAGAAGTTCAAGTAACAGGAAGCAACTGGGATTTTGGATGCAAACCTTTAAGGAGAACAACAATAATCATACAGAATATTATATTCATAAGGTAGCAGAAGGTCTTCTAAGAACTAAGCCTATATGGGAATGGAGAAAGCAGATTCTGCTGATAGGGATGACTGTAATTAGGGATGCAGACAGTAGGCAAGAGGGGGCAGGATTATATTGGAGAAAATTGGCAAAGGAGCCAAAGTATTGGGAGCAAATAACTAGAGAGGGAAAGGTAATAGAATGGGAAGATGCCAAGAATTTATTTGGACTGCAGGTTACAGTGCACCTTTCAAATCAAGGATTGATATCAGAGTACAGGCAAAGAGAAAGAAATAGGGGGCCCTAAATGAAAGACCACCACTGGTACAGTTCTTAGTAGAATTTAGAACAGACGTTGCTGTTAAGAAAGGAATAATTTGTAGAGCACGTGAAATATTGCATGATAACTATAAGAATCAATCAGAAGAGGTTAGGAAGAATTGGGAAGAGAGATTAGAACAGCAATTCACAAAGAAACAATGAGGAGATACATGTATGTCTCCCAAATAAGTAACAAAATCTAGAAGATTTAGGATCTTTGCCTGGAAGTGTTTACACAGATATTTTTATACCCCAAGAAGGCTCCAAAGAATCATTCCTCAGGCAGACAGCAAATGTTGGAGATGTGATGGGGAAGAAAGAGGTAACTGGGTACATATTTTCTAGGAGTGTAATGAGTTGGCTGACTTTAAAGATCCCCTGCAGACTGTTCTGTCAGAGATGCTGGGTGAGCAAATTGGAATGACTAGGGAAATGATTTTTTTGAGCTATGATACAGAGTTGGAATTGCCTAGACATGGTAAGGCCTTGCTGAGACTAATTATGATGGCTCCCAAAAAAGCAATAACTAGAAAATGGAAATCAAATTCTAAACCAACTTTACTAGAAGTAACAAAGATAGTAACAGAAATAAAACAACTGAAACTGGCATATTTAGAAAAGGGTAGGAGTAAATTACACATGAAAAATTGGGAAATGTGGGAGAACTACATGGAGAGGAGGAACAATGTTTAAAAAAAGGCAGGATCTGAATGAGCTATGTAATGGTTGACTGACAATGACTGGATATATTAAAAGTGATGTATAATCTTGCAGCTACAGTTGTGTTAGCATGGTTTGTAAGGTATAATGTTTGCAACTGACATTGTGCCACTATGATTTATTTTCATTTATATAAATGTAAGATTGCCTATGTCACATATGATAATTTAATAAAGACTTTTCTTGTAAAAAAAAAAAAAAAAGCCTTCCTGAACATCTGCATTCCACCTCCAGCTTTCCATATGTACCTTATTTCCATACCTGGCTCAGCTGCATATCTGTAGTCTCAACACATGCTATTGTAGGGTGCTGACATTCTTCTTCATTGTTTGTTTTACTGATTTCCTTTTCTTCCTGAGGTGCTGCATTGTATTTCTGTATGTCAATTAACATAACATATTGATGGGAGACAGTACATCGGGGCCTTGCTAGTGGCATCATACAAAAGGATAAGGAGAAGCTTCTGTCTTTTACAAGAGATAAAGAACTTTGCTGATTTAGCTTAAATTTGTTGCAGAGTTTTCTGTGTTATATATCCTTGGTGGCCATACAGTGCTGTATTTTTCCACAGCACCCATGAGTACTAGGAATGTGAGTGTTCCCATGTGGCTGCTTGTTCCGCCATACGCTGGGCATAACATGTTTAATATATAGCAAAACAAAGCATTAAATCAAAGTTAGATGCATGCAAGAAGTGGCAAGGAATGCCTATGATATTTTTTTCCTTCAAGGATAGTTAAAACCACAAGGTGGTAATGACCTTCACGCTGTGGACACATCTAAGCTGACAGGCAAAGAATGTAGCATCTGTTGTAGCCATGGAATCAAAAGAAAAGAAAACAAAGTATATCATCTCTGGTCCAGTGAGATGAAAGGGGCTCTAGACATCAATGACTACTGACTGTACACATTGCTAAAAAAATTTGTATGAAATAGTGGAACTACGTCCACTTAAAAGGTCAATTTAAATGGAAAAGGTAATCTGAAATAACAGTAATATGATAATAAGTCATATGACTGCAGGAAGCAACAGAAAAAATCATGAACTAAGGAGGAAAAAAACAATTTGAGAAGATAAGGATATTGCAGAAAATGAAACATGATCTTCAGTTATCAAGCAGTGGTAAAGTAAATTATAACTTAATTTATAACCAATGAAAGCTATATAAGGAACCTTGTTTCAGAAGTGCATACAACAGTAAATGAGTCAGTACATTTAGTTACAAATGGAAAACATATGGTAGAGATGCTGGATTATTTCTGCAGCATGTTTAGAGCTACACAAACACCCATGCCAATGCAACATGGTCGAAAGTCATCCAAGAATGATGATTGATGAAGACAATATTAAAATTGGATTAACACAGATAAATCCAAATGAGGCACGATGCCCAGATGCCTGCATCCGAGAATAATTACAACATGTCACATGGTTTGGCTAGCACATCAAGTACCAAATCGCACTCTTTTCAAGACATTGAACTGTTATGCCTTGCTAAGAAAATACAGCAATGCCCCCCCCCACCCCCCAGGAAATCAGTTGTCAGTGCCAAATGCTGGTTACTAGCAAAACATTTTTTCCACAGCTGCTATCCCAAGAAGCTTTTAATCTTATACTTGAACACGTTGGCAGCCCACTACATAGCCCAGCCCAAAGACCTCAGTGCGATCATAAAAAGACAGGAAATTTCAGTTCTGCTGCTGCTGCAGTAGTAGCTGTCCAAACTCTGCATTCCTTTCACTGTTATTAATGGGGTGCAGGACAACTGAGAGAGAAGAAAACGTTCATCAATAGCCAGACAAGTTTTTATTTCAGATTCCAATCATTGTTAAGGTTTATTCTATTAGTTTGGGAGGTATAGCAGTTAAAGGCCCATGCTCCCTGATATTAATGAGAATCAGATCAAAAGGTATCATGTTTTGACAAACTGCATTTTCAGTTAGCTGTTGTTATTCAGTCACTACTATATGCAAAGTTTTCCTGGAAACTTAATACTCCATTTCTGCCCCTCTAATATCTGATGTAGTACTTAAAAAAATCATTGTTGTTCATTTACTTCAGATGTTTTTTTTTTTTTTCATACCAGATACATATTTTTCAGTTACTCATTAACCCATTAGGTGGCTCACAGACCCTTTTCTGGCATAAGCTAACCCAAAAGCACCTTAATTTATAGAACAGTAATGTTTAGGCTTAAATAATACCACAGAAATTGATAACATGTAGACAATAATAAGTGCAACATAACCTGATTTTTTTAAAGTAAAATGGAAATTAAACATAGGTAACACAGTGGTGCAATGGCAACAATTTATGCATTACAGCTCTAGATTCCCAATTCATTTCCTGGATTAGGTATCTTCTCTCGGTAGACTGCTTATTCTCCCTGTGTACTTGTGGGGTTTTAACTGGTACTCTGCCCCTCACATCGCAAAGGCATGCTGCAGATGTTCCTCCAAACTGCATGCATGTATGAATGCATGCTGCATGACTGAGTGAGTGAGTGAGTGAGTGAGTGAGTGAGTGAGTGAGTGAGTGAGTGAGTGAGTGAGTGAGTGAGTTCTTGTAGGTACCCTGAGATGGACTGGCACCCTCTTCAGGTTTAGCCCCTCTGCCTTGCACCCAATGAGTACCAGGAGAAAGTCCAGCTTCCCCATGACCCTCAGCTAGAGTTAGCACATAACCTGAGGCTACATCAATGAGCATACATTGGTACACATTACACAACTGGCTGTATGTATGTTTGCTGTTACTCTACATTTAAAGGCAGAATTAAAAGATAGTCTACATTAGCCATTATCTAAGCAGCATTTGCAATTATAAGCTTTAGTTAAATGTGAGATGCTCTTGCTTTTCTTGAAACGAGAATGATTTTGCTCATTTCTGATGTGCTTCATTAGTGTATTCCATCTTGGGGGTATGAAGTTACCAAATGTCTTCTTCTGACTTTCAGAGCTAGATTAAATGCAATTTCAATATCAGTGCCTCCTGAGTAGACCTGAGTCAGGATGGGTTGTTACTGCAAGTCTGTGTGCAAGGAGTGGGCAGATATATACACTGCTAATTATGTGGTTATAGTTATGATATGGTCCTGATGAGAGTTAGAAATCTCAGGACCCTGCTAGTGACATCATACAAGAAGACAAGGAAAATTATTGTTTTATAATGAGAAAAAAAGTCATATGGCATAAAGACATCTTGCAACTGGCTCCACCTCTAGAACTAAGAAAGAATTCGGTTAGGCGATCT
>NC_056745.1:4422641-4505141 GCF_019279795.1 Protopterus annectens | reverse complement strand
CTGCATTCCAAGGTAAACTAATATGTACACACACACCCTTTAACACCAGTACTATACAAAGCATAACACAACTCTACTCACACTCTGTCTGTAGTTCCTGAACCCCCTACAAATATGTAGCTGCCCTGAGTGTGCCGGTTCTCCTCTAAGAGGTATTGCTACCTGCTGTCTGTAACACTGATGCCCCTACACAGGAAAGATGTCCATCACACAGGAAAGGTAAAGGGACCACGCCCACATGATGTAGAGATTTATAGTAGGTGGATGCCATGACAGTGGTAATTGGAAGTACTACACATGTGTAATCGTATATATATAGTTATCTGGATAATTGTATGTACATATATTTTCACCATATGTCCTGGACATGGAGTGTAGCCCTACACCGACCTCTATGGTCTTAAAGTCGTACTGCAAGGGGATGTCAGGTATGTATAGCAGGTATATTAGTAGACTATTGCTACTGTAATTGGGATTGTTTTCACAGACATGGTGTGTGTGGGAGGTCACATCTGCTTATCACATGTGTGCCATTGGCTACTGACAGACATCCTAACGACATCATAGTACAGTACCACTGCTAGCACGTAATGCCCCTGTGGACTGCAGCAGAGATATTGGCCAATATATGTGGACATTCTGACACACTCTGTACAGTCCAGAGGTATACACATAACCCCTTAGTGCAAAACATGTGTACCATTCCTGACAATAAGGATGTTGACAGCCATGTAGATGGGTATAACACATAATGAATGGTATACATTTGCCACCATAGGTTATGCATTCGCACACCCCTGTCTGGCCTGACACATAATAACCACTGGTACAGGGGTGCCATGGCCACATACTACCCACTAGATATTGACATACATCTGTACAGCATCCCATTGCTCTGTCTGACATACATGACTGTTAAGGGAGGCCCGCCAGCAGTACATCTGGCAAGTATCTGCACATGACATCTCACTGTGTAAGTACACTAAGCTGCTAGGCATGTAACAATGCACTGTGCAGGCTACAGGCAGACTGACTCAATACTGTCCTACATCTCCTATGGGGAAATGCACATCTATCTGCATATATAGCAGGCTCTACAGGCATGTCACAGCACAGGGTAAGATACACCTGTGTGAAAGTGCATAACCACAACCAATGCAAACACAGACACATATGTTAAGCTAGCATATTGTTATAGTATATGGACTATCTGTTCGACACCATCCTCATATGTGCCACTCACAGACTGACCCTACATATACTGGGCTGCTGCACAGTTTGGTCTGATGACTGTCTGTGGTATGGGACATGTGTGTGTATGGCCCTACAAAACATGTAAGGCAATACTGTACCATACAGTGGAGCAGCATGTAACATCACATAGGGCAGGACCTAGAACAATGACATCTACCACAGTCTGTACACAGGCTAAAGTACATATTAACAATACACACACTGTCGACATTCACCATAAGTACACAGACCTTAGTACTATACAAACATCCACAGAAAGTCCAGGTTATGTCATCAAATATAACCCCTAATGTACATAACATGTGTAGCAGTCTGATATCTCACTGGCTCGTTATCAGATATGATGACACTAATTATGGTATACAGCACATATGCACCTCTTCATGCACGACATATGTACAAAGGTTGACAGAGTTGTGGCTGGAAGCACATACACAGGGCCAATATTGACATGTTGCTGTGATAACCTCATACATTTACTGTTGTAACAGGGTTTGTTACAACATATGTCCTATGAGGTATAGGAAGCCAGTAACTGTCACGGCTTTCACCATCTACAGACTGCAATCCTCACACTACCTTCTGCAGTCCACAGATAGATGCTCCATTGGTAACACATGAAACCAAAGGCACAACACACTGCCCTGTCTGCATATGACCCTGCAGATGGGGATTCCTCATAAACATAGAACTGACATGGCAGGTATTGAGACATGTAGGACAGCCATATCCACACACACACTGTTAAACCAACATTACTCCAAATATAGTAAAGCAGCACTTAAAGTCTGTAGTCAGGTCAGGCACATCCCCCTCCTGAGTGTTGCCCTGTTTCCACAGTGTATGTTGTTAGAGGTAAATCCCCAATCCATCTGAGATGCTGTTTGCCAAACAACAGATCTAGTTCCTGTTAACAGTGAATGAAAAGGGCCAACACCAACATGATGTTCCTAGATATTGGTGTGAGTTTCCATGCAACTGGCTATGGGAATGTTACCACAGCTGTTCCACATGCAATCAGTTAGGGGAGGGCTGCAATTCGTGCAGAGGCCATCAGCTGATCATGAGCATCACTTAAAATACACATGCTGCTGCCTAAGCAAAGCAGGTGTAGGACTCCACATCCACCAGAGAGGGAGTGAGAGAGGCAGACAGAGGCAAAGACAAGTCAGGGAGGGGTGGGACAGTAAAACTTAAGCATGTTTTTGTCACACACCTACTAGCTCAGGGTATCAAACCCCTGATGACTGTATAGTGCTACCACAGCTCTATGCAGTTATTGGATGCACCACATGGGTTACCTGTTGTGGAACCCTCAAAACATATATGTGATAGTGAGTGACATCTGCAACAGGAATATTGTAGCTATACTGTAGGTGATGTACATGTGCCTGTCTGCATGAACAGTGCCAGCATCAACACAGCCACACTCTCACAGGGACGCACACACACTGACACACTTGGCAGGGCCAGGATTACAACTCATCAGTAGTGGGATTGCCACAACACATCACTGTGCAGGTATCACATGCACCACACGGGTCATACGGAGGTTGTATCGGCAAAGGGTATGGGGAAGTGTCTGACATCAAACAGCATGCTTCAGTATGCCAATGGGGGTTGTAGTGAGTGTGGATGTGATCATACGCATTGGCATACTGAAGCATGCTTCAGTATGCCAATGGGGGTTGTAGTGAGTGTGGATGTGATCATACGCATCATACAACACGCACGCAAACACACAGGGTGTCAGTACTGACATGCATGGGTGCATGTCTGCATGGGTGTGTGGTGGTCGGCTGTGCCAGATGGCTATACAAGGCTAGATGATGGGTATACCTTGGCATCAGGCCACATGACAATGGTCTGCATTGTGGCTCTGGGCTGTAGTTTCTGCATTTGTCCATACAGGTAGGTATTGTATCCCCCATCCAGTCACCTGGGTGACTATTGTGTATGGCCAATGTTGTGCATTGCTTGCCATGTATGTGTTCCTTAGTTCATGACATAGACGGTGCCTGGGATGTGCACATCTCCCACATGCATATACAGTGACATGTGGAACTGTACCTGAGGTGTCTGGCCCATGTTGTGTTCACAGATTATCATCAGATGTGCCAGTCTTGCCCACCTGTGGCAGAAACTGGTAATGGGCAGCAGGTTTACCCTGCACCTACATTGATAGCATTTCCTGGTGTCAGTGGCATCTGTCCATACAGGGCATGTTGTCAGGCATGGTATGTCCTTTGTGGGTCACATGTGATGGCACCACAGGTGTTGCAGGTGTCCATTGGGGGACATGGGGAATGTGCACTGTCTGCATGTATGTGCATACTGGACAGATGGACAGGGTGCCATGCCCTCTGTAGCCCACTGCTATCACTCCATAGTTATTATCAATGGCCAATATGCAGTGTACTACCCACATATTTGCTGTTGCCTAGGCATGTGTGTGTGTATGAGACATTGGTTGAGAGTGTGCTCTGGGTAATACTGGGGTTGCTAACTGTGACTGACTGGCCTTGATGTCACATGTATGGTTATGGCTTTGCACCCCAGCCTCTCAGCCATTTCACATCTGTTATCCATGTATGGTGGACATTGTGTTATATAGTAGGGCCACCATATAAGAAATATGCAAAACCCACTTCACATTGACCACAGGTGTCACACACTCACACCCACCACCACACAGGATACATGTTACAAACACATACACACAAACCTGTCATGTCTGGGAGTAGAACCCCTCCCTAACTAGTTTATTACATTACAGCACTGCACAGTTAGAGTACGCACCACTGAGATTATTTGAGTACTCCTTCCCCAAAGATGTATATCACATTGGATGACATCAGCAGGATTGCCAAAGTAGGACATTCGAATTGTAGTGAGTGTGAATAGCCTAAAATGCATTGCTCCCTGCACAAACAGTGACATACACACAAAACATCCACAACCAACATGTGTGGGTTTAGAACCCCTAACAGAGGTCTATATCTCACTACAGCATGGAGCTGTTAAAGGACACACCACAGGGATTACTTGAGAACACCTTCCCAAAGGTGTATTTTACAATGAATGACATCAGCAGGATTGCCAAAGTAGGACATTCGAATTGTAGTGAGTGCGACTAGCCTAAAATGCATTGCTCCATACACAGACATTGAAACACACACAAAACATCCAGAACTGCCATGGGTGGGGAGGGAACCCTACCAGAGTTCTAAATCACACTACAGCAGTATGCAGTCATGGCACGTGCTATGGAGATTACTGGGCTACAACCTTCCCAGAGGTGTATTTCTAGGTGGATGACATCAGCAGCCTTGTCAAAGTTGAGTATATGAATTGTAGGGAGTGTGACTACCCTAAAAAGCATTGCTCTCTGCACAGTCAGACACACTCACAAACAGTTGCCAAGTCTGGGATTAGAATTCCTACCTAAGTAGTTTATCACACTACAGCAGAACGCAGTTATGGGACACGCCACGGAGATTACTGGGCTACACCACTCCCAAAGGTGTATTTCACAGTGGATGACCTCAGCATGCTTGTCATAGTAGGGCTATGGGGAGGGCAGTGTGTCTGCATGGGCCATAACCCATTCATCTAGGGGTTAACACGCCACATGCGGGCACACACAGGGTCATATTTCACAGGTATGTGTATACAGCTGCTAGATGACTACTTCCTTGTACAGTCATGTTGCACAGCTGGCATCTGCACCACATAGTCTGTAATGCTGACAGATACTAGTGGCTAGTATCTGCAGTGAGTGACATCTGAAACTCATGTGTTTGGGGCCCTTTGACTGTGTGCTGGGTGGAACAGGCCTGGATTACTCCTTGTCACAGTCACCCTCTTCCACACATCTATGTACATCTACCTTTGGCTTATTATAGTGTGTTGTCCTTACATATATGTCTGTATTCCTAGCCACTATATTCAAGGCATGAGTGGTGCATACTGATGAGTGTCTGCACTAACAACTGCGACTGCCAGATATGTCTGGTCCACTGGTGTTTGCAGACATGGCCTTCATGTGTTTAAGTGTGTGACCATGCCCAGTATGACCTTTCAGTATGTTGTTGACTGACATTACCTTAATTTCTCTAAGTGTGTCAGCATGCCCAGTACGGCCTTCTGTACTGAATGTGTGGATCAAGTCAAGGTAGTTTGTACTGCAGTGCTGATCTTTGTGTTGTACATTGACAGATAGCATGCTGTCTCTGCAGGGTATCCATCGATCATTTGGCATTAACTGTTACTGCATTTCTGCATAGCAAGGGAGGGCACACCTGACTATTTCTACATTTCTACACAGGACTGAGGGGGCACACCTGACTGTTACTACATTTCTACGTAGGATGAGGGGGGAAACCTGACTATTTCTACATTTCTACACATGATTGGGGGGGCACACCTGACTGTTACTACATTACTACGTAGGATAGTGGGCAGCACACCTGACTATTACTAGATTTCTACACAGGATTGGGGGAGCACACCTGACTGTTATTACATTACTACATTGGATAGGGGGCCACAGCTGACACTTGTACACATTTGCTATGACCGTACTGGTATATCAGGTACTCCATTTTATTCTGTATTCTTACCTATCATGCTGACTAGAGGCATACCAGTGTACTACAGATCATAGCTTTGGTTGCCCTGCATATTAGTGTCTGACTTCCTACCCTTCAGAACTGACATCCCACTGTCTGACCTGATCTAGTCTGTCTGTGTAGGTCTGGGGGGGGTAACCATAGCCATCATTCAGGGGTCATAGCACAGGTTCTGTTTGTGTTTGTCTACACCTGTTCTGATGGCTGAGACTGATGTTGGGCATGACTGGCATGTATGAGTCATATGGACACACATGTTGCTCAGCACATTTCCTGCAGTGGGTTTTGTCACCCTGTGTAGTACTGGCTACTATGATGAGTCCAGTATGTGTTACAGATGCCATGGTGCCACTATGGGTGTCTGCTGTCTGCTGCCATCACATTATCACATTCAGCCACCCAATTCCCTTGCATGCTCACATCCATACCATAGATACAGGTAATAACACATTCTACTCCATTTGGCAATTGGTAGGTTGATTGACTTACCTTGAGGGTGTGCCAGACTTGCCGAAGGTGCTGGAGGGTTGCCTATGTTGGATGCACATAGTACACTCCCTATACATGGTTGAGCATAGGTAGTGTCATGTTTGGCATCCCTTTTACTGTATGTGTGAGTCAGAGAGTGGGTCTCTACTGTGTCAGTGTATGTGCTATGCGTTGTCTCTTTGCAGCGGCCTTGGCATACTGGGCATGCCTCCATCTGCCTACTGGGGCAGGCTCAGGTTGTTCTTCCTTCGAGTCACTCTGTACCTGTGCAGGCCTTGGCATTGGTGGGGGGGCTGTGTGGCCCTGTCCCATGCTGTTCCTGCTGCAGCTGTTTCCGCAGGACCATATTGTGTAGCATGGCACATACCATAACAATTTGGGTACATGTAGCTGGTGAGTACTTCAAGGCTCCACCGGATGTGTCCAGACACCAGAACCATGACTTGAGAATCCCAAACACACTCTGTATTATACGTCTGGTCTGTGCATGTGCCTCATTATGGCATTCTTGTTCAGGTGTGTGTGTATTTCTGATGGGTGTCATCAGCCACGGCTCCAGTGTGTAACCAGCATCCCCCACTAGGTGACCGTAGTGGATGTCCCCTTTGGCAAATCTCTGGTACAGCTGCATCATATGTGAGAATCATCATAACTTCCAGGGCAGCCAACACACACATTCATTATAATGCCCTGGGCATCACAGACAACCTGACAGTTGATGGAGGGGATTCCCCTGTGGTTGTTGTAGGCCCTACCCTGATCACCAGGTGGTGCTTTGATGCATATGTGCGTGCAGTCTATAGCACCCACTACCTCAGGGTATTCTGCTATTTGGTGGAAGAGACACATATTGCCAGCCAAAACCTCACGGGTGTTGAGGAAATATACGTGCTCACTGGCATGTGCTTAACCAGGAACTGGTGAAATACTTTGGATGTTGATGCCTGTGAGATCCCCATGATATCCCCAGTTGAGCTTTGGGAGGTACCTTTGGCTAGTATTCCTAGGCCTACACATACCTTGGTATCCCCTGGAATGGGTTCCCCTCAGTCAGTTTGGTGTGTCAGGTGTGGCCGGCATAGCTCAACAATTTGGTGTAGGAGGTATCTGTCCACCCTATAGCGCTCTACTATCTCCAGCTCATGTAGCCCCTGGTAGGTTACCCTGGGTCTGTGCACTCACATCCTCACCACCCTCAGCCTCTTGCACATGTTGTTCTATGTTGCCTGCTGCAGCCCTTCTCATTTTGTAGGTTTGTTTGTTAAAATTTCCCTGCTTGTACACACCGGTGGTATAGCATGTGGGAAAATCCAGAGGGGTAGGTGTTTGCATAGTTTATAGTAGTGTTCTGGGCTGGGCTAGTTTGCTGCCTGTGTAATTGGCTGATTCTGATACATTTCACCTGCCAGCTAACCTAGTTCTCCTTGATTACCTTCCTACTGCTGATTTCCCTTCCCATTGCCTTCCTGTTTCAGCCCGTGTGCGTGCCTCGCAAACAGAGTGCTCAAATGTGCACACTACTGCTATTTCCTGGTTTAACTTATTTTTTCTTCCTGTAAAACCTGGTGCATGGTGCACACACCCACTTAGGCTTTGTAAAGAGTGCTAGGCAGGTCTAGACACACACCCTAGCTTAGCTGTGCTAAGCTGGGATCAAACCCGAGCCACAGGGCTCCAATCCTCTTACAGTATGCCTGACACACCCCCATGATGTCACCTAACTCCTAGGCTTGCACCAAGCTATTCCTACTCTTACACTGTTGGGACCTGACTCATATGCTGGAGAAAACTGGAACTCACTATCCTTCCCCTCATTTGCATAGGATTGCCTGCTAATTCATAGTTACATGTTTCACACTGAGCCTCCCCCCTTAGCAACCACTACTCACTGGCCATGTTGTCTTCTTCCTGCCATTGACTTGCATGGCTACTGATTTTAGTTAGAATGCTTAATTTAGGTTCATTTTGTTATTTTACCCCTGATCCCATTTGAGCACTGCTGCCCTATGCTTAAACAGCCGAGATCGGCTAAAAGAAATAAAAGTTGATTTTTTTTTTTTTTTTTTTTTTATGTTTGCAATGCCAATGGCCTTATAGTTGGCCATTGGCATGCTTCCTACATGATATGCAGCCTTTATTTTGAGCTGTCACAGCTCCGTTTTTGATTTTGCAGAAATGTACTCGGTTACTAACCGAGTACATTTCTGCAGAAAGCACTAGTCCTGCACAGACGGTTGCAAGCTTCCTGGATTGCAAAATCTCCTAATTTGCATAGATTTCTCCTGCAATAGATTTCTCCTGCAAATGGGGTGATTTGCATACAAGGGCTTTGTCCATGCAGGATTAGTGCAGGAGCGCTTGTGCACACCCCTGCAGGCTGTTCCTGGATCGCACAGCAGACATATTGCCTGCTTGAGCTCCTGCACCAATCTTGCACGCCATGCAAACTTTCGAGAATCCGGGGGACTGTGTTTTGTTGTTGGTAGTGGCATTCCTTGTATATGTTGGTATGTTGTGTGGTCAAGTTATTGTGGGTTCAGGTTATTCAGTTCAGTAGTTTGAGGTTTGGGTTTTTTATTCAAAATTTGCCAATATAATTGTAAAAATAAATGTAAAATTTCCTGTGTCTGGCAGGCACCAAATTGCCACACCATAAAAAACAGTAAAAAAAAATTTGAAATGCTGGTCAAAACCCTTTAACACTTCCCATGTAAGCAGGTCATACAACAGGCTATATCAATATGGCTGATTACTGATAATCAAAATCTTCCAAGTAACCAAAGTACAAAAGGGCAATCCTTTTAAACAGAACCTGCAAAAATGTGAACTGACAACTCCAACGTTGTCAGTGTATGAAGCAATACTTTAAAGTGATGTTTGATCAGAAAGAATAGCAATATTTTAATATTCTATCATCCTGATAATCCTGCAGAGCTCTATAAAACTCATTTTCTAAGGGAGATTTCAGATCCTTATAGTCACGAAAAACAACATGGAGCAACTTCAAATATGTAAACAAAGTACAAGAGTGCAACTCAGCAAACAGCCATTATAGAATCAATACTGGTGACAATAACTGTCAAGAGCCACACCAGAGCATAAATCCCACAGAGGGATACAGATTATAAAAACATGCAGAAATACCAGACTGGGTAAATGCAGTGGAAAAGCCAGATTTATGTTTTTGGCATAATTAATATTTATAGCAGGGTAACACCACAGAATTCAGATTACTGATTTTATCTTAATCTTATGAATTACTGGTTGTTAGTATTTTTCTATGTGCTATACCACAAAATAACCTATTTGGATTGCCATGCTGATGTTGAATATTTATTTATTTTTATTCTAGGCTTTTGTCTCCATGACATAATTTTCTAGGGATACATAATGCAGTATAATGGAGAAAGTATTTACAGGGGTAAAACTGTTTCATTGGCATAATAGAAAGCAATGGTTGGCCAGATTCCAAAAGAAAGTTGTGGACAGTGCAATGTGTTGAAGGAAGACATCTGCAAAGTAGTGGTAAACATGATTTCGATATGGACACAATTTCAAGCTCAAGTAATTACTTATTCACTGTAGGATAATTGCAGGATTTGTGCACACACTCCAGATTCCAACAGCAGTAAAATGTGACAGACTAGTATGCCAACAATTTTACAAATGCACTCAGCAGAGAATATGTGCTGTAATTTACCTGTAATGAATTCATATGAATTCATCCACATTTCTGCAGATTCCCCAGCACATTAATAAACAAAATTAAATGCAAGCTGCAGTTAATGCACTACAGCAGGCCAAGGTTCTTCAAGCTATACTAGATATCATCTGCAACTGCATCTCAGAAGACAGACGCCAAGGCACCAAGCCAGACTATTGTTAAGCCAGTTGCTTACAATAACGTGCAGGAAACTGCATGAATTCTTCCATTTCCCAGAAACATCCATGGAGTGCAGGACTTCTGTGGAATAGTTCTATGCCACTGCCACTATTCCCAGTGTCCTTGATGCAACTGTCTGTATTCATGTACCAATCAAAACCCCAGCATCAGACAATACTGAATGATAAATCAATAGAATGGGGTTGCCATCACTCAATTGTCAGGTAGTGTGCTCTGCAGATGGTGTCATTCATGATCTGGAATTATGAAGGTAAATCCAGATGAGGGTCTACTTCCAACAGGGTAACATCCTGGAGGTGCTCCTACTCAGTAAGTACAGGACCACAGCTATGATATAATCTGAATTACGAACTGTCAGCAGTAAGCAAGGTGACTAAATGTGTGTTCCACAGGCAAATGCAGTTATCCACTGGAGTCTTGGTTCATGATGCTATTCAGTGCCTCATGCATGTCTACTGAGGATGCATACATTAGATTGTACATCACAACACAAAACTCCATTGACAGGGTATTTGGCATGCTGAAGTTAAGATTCATATGTCTGAACACATTTGGGGGTACCTTGCAATACACACCAGAAAACGCATCACAGAGGGTCACCATGTGTGCCATCCTGTACAATATGATAACATCAAAACACAGCACACTACCAGTTGCAGGTGTGAGTTACCTACCACAAGAACTTAATTTGTCTGACATGGAGCTATCAGAGTTGTCACAGGATGGATAGGGGGACACAAGGGTGGGAACAACCAGGTGTGGGCGATGGAGACTGCAGTCATATTACAGTAGCTCAAGAGATGTGGCAGCATGTGGCTCAGAACCTTGGGTCATAACAAGCCACACATAACAAAAGTACACAGACAAACCAGTGATGTTCACACAGTGCTGCCCCATTACAGCAGCACAGCAGACAACTACAGGAAAAAGGCCAGTATCTTTTTCCAGATGGAACATCATACACGTATACCATAACTACAATATGATCTGCAAAAATATTATACACATATGTGCACTTCACACAAACCATACTATCACTAGCTAAACAACACAACCCCCGTCCACTCCAACCCACATCTTCAACTACTAATCTCCCCACTACCTTCTCTTTTTCTCCTGTACCTACCTCCAACATAAAAAAACTCTTAACTAAACTTAAACCCACCAAATTAGCAGCAGACAACCTCCCAAGTGAATACCTACAAATCGCAGCTGATGCTCTGGCCGACCCAGTATTCATCTTGATTAACCGATCTCTGTCAGAAAGTTATGTTCCCACACTGTGGAAAGTATCACATATAATTCCCCTCCACAAAGGTGGACCCTCCACAGAACTAACCAATTATCGCCCCATAGCTATTCTCTCTCCACTCTCCAAAATACTAGAGAGATGCATACACTCTCAGGTCTCAGACTACCTCCTTACTAACAACCTCCTTTCCAGTACTTAGCATGGTTTCCGACCAAACCATAGCACCACCACTGCCTTACTCTCCTTTACTAACACTATCCTTCAGCATAAAAACAATGGCTATCTCACCTCTGCTACTTTCCTAGACCTATCTAAAGCATTTGAAATGGTCCCACACAAACAACTTATCTCTGTCCTCAATAACCTATCCTTCTCACAATCAGTCACCAACTGGTTTCAGAGTTACCTGTCTGACTGCCAACAATCCGTTGTATGGCAGAATGACATATCTCCCCAACTACCTGTCTCCATAGGGGTTCCCCAAGGATCCATCCTTGGACCCCTACTCTTCTCTGTTTTCACAAATAATCTAGCCTCTGCCACCACACATGGCACACTCATACAATATGCAGATGACTCGACCATCATCTGCTCAGCCCAGTCCCTACCCAAACTGCAAAAAGTCACACAGGAAGCCTTTTCCTCTGTTGAAACTTGGTTATCTGATGCCCAATTAATACTCAACCCAAACAAAACTAAACTACTCATCTTCCAACCCACCAAACATACTCAAAACAACTCTCACTTTAACATCACAGCAAAAGACAACACCACTACATACCCAACTGAACACACCAAATTGCTAGGAGTGGAAATAGACAATAAACTAAAATTTGACATTCACATATCCATGACCATAAAAAAAGTCCACAAAAAACTAGGAGCATTATACAGAAATAAGCATCTTCTCACCAAAGCAGCAAAGATTTCAATAGCAAATTCCCACCTTATCTCTACCCTACTTTATGCTTCTCCAATATATACCAAACTAAGGCAATGCTATCTAAACAAGCTAGAGACCTGGTACAACAAAATTGCCGAATTTACCACAGGGGCATCCTACCGTAGTCACCACTGTCTTTCACTTGCTGAACTGGGATGGCTTGAACTCCCTCACCTTCTTCAATGGTATCAACTCTCACTCGCCCACAAACTAGTAAACCATCCCCTAAATGTCCCATCCCTCCAGAATCTACTCCAACCCTATCGCACCACCAGACCACTAAGATCCAGCAACAAAAATCACTTGCAGATCACTAAAGCCAATAACTCTGCTGGAGAAGCACTATTCTCTTGCACCATAGCCAAATTATGGAACTCCCTCCCACCCACAATTACCTCCGTACCATCATGCACCCACTTCTAAACTTTACTAAAAGCGCACCTAAAAACATGCTGGCTATGCCCTTGCAACTCCCACTCTAATATCACCCACCCCATCCAACCACTACCTTTCTTTCCACTCCACTAACTACCTTGATTATAGCAAGCTCAGATGCTGATAAGCCAGTACTTATTATACAGCAGGAACTTTTTCTTGTAACATTTGTTAATGTCTGTTATGTACTTCACGGATAAAGATTCTAGTTGTCTACTGATGTACTATGTTCTTCATCTGGTAATATGTTGTAAGTAATTGCTATGTAAATTGTTAATCGCTACGTAATCCAATAAACTGTGGAGCTTTTCTCCCCGGGCCTCCGCTGAAAATGGACCTACGTCCAGTCGGACACTCCTGGTCGACAAATATAAATAAATAAAATAAATAAATAAATGAAAGAAATGAAGAGATCTGGATAGCCAGAGAATAACATTCACAACTGGACCACTGCAGGCAAGATGCACTGCCAAAGATGACCATACTGGCATGTGTGTGGCATCCCTAAGGTGCTCACAACAGAATATTTTGATCGCCAGGTATGCTATCATCATAGTTATAATTAGTGTGTGTAGGTATAAGCATAAATGTGGGTATGACAATGTGTTTTGTACTGCGGCTGTACAGTAATCAAGGGGCCTATGTGTGGGGTTGTCTGATAACACTGAGATGGTGTACACACTTCATAGGAATGTGTAACAACATAGTACATGAGGCTATACAGCAGACATCAGCTGCATCACTAGTAACAGGAAAAAGTGTGCCAATAAATCCAAATACCTGACAAGGTATATACAAGTATTATGGGACATGACTGCCTCAGTCTGTAGCATATAAGGTGATGGCATAATGCACAGGTGGGTGCAATAACATGAGTTATTCAGATATACAAATACATGTAGTACAACAAAGCATCAAGGTGAGGCAGGTCACAGCAACCACAGAAGTCTTAGCTGTGTATTGGGTAAGCCACCATCTGTCCAGACATGTATGTGTATAAACAGCTATATGTATGGGAAGGCACACATGAGCATTACACTACAAGGTCCAAATGGAGAGATGATGAAATCAGCAAGAAAAGGAGAACAGTATTGCTGGAACTGAATTCATCTTCAAGTTTTGGTGATTACCTTCATGTGGTAGACCCAGTTTTCACAAAATCTCATCAAGATGACAGTGATATATAGACTGTATTTTTGTTTGATATAGCATATATCACAGAGAGAGGCAGGTTAAAAAATAAAAAAAAAGATGGCTGGGTGCACAGGTCCAAGGATAAGAAAGTGTCCAGTCCTGGTATATGCACTAGTACCAGGACTGGAAAAAATAACAGTGCAGAATCCTTAAGACAATGGGTTAGGCCAGGCTCACTGGAAGATGCCCCCCTGTTGTAGAAGGAAGTAGTAGTCCACAAAAATCACAAAACCTGACAGGCCAAAAAAGAGCCATAAAGATGACAGAGTAGACTCCCAAGGATAAAGAAGAATTATGTTTTGTTACTGCTATTCAAGAAACCAACGCTTTTTATAGGTTCATAGGTTTATAGGTTCATACTAGGCTATCTGCCCTAGGGCATTATAAGCCTAGCCAGAGTGTGTTTGGCTTTCGCCACCCATTTTAAATTAATTTTGCTATGCCCTTTTTCGAGGTTAGTATACTGTGCCTCTGTCTAACAGTCACACAGAAGTGATACCCGGTGTAAACCTACGATCTCCCATCCACTCATCAAGATTCCTCTTGAAGAGAGTCAATGAGGGACTCTGCCTAACCTGGACTGGGATTTTATTCCAGAGTGAAGGGAGCCTCTGGGTTATGAATCTGTCCCTCCAGCATGTCCTATTTATTTCAGTGCTGAGGTTCAAGTCTCTCGAGCGTGTAGCTTGATGGGATTTGGATTTTCTGAGGTGCAGCATGTCCATTAATTCCGGGTTGGATATGGCTTTATACGTCAGGCACAGATTGCCTCTGAGCAGGCGGTATGCCACTGAGTAGAGCTGAAGTTTCTTTAACCGGGCAGCATATGGCATCTGTTTGAGCCCTTTGATCCTCTTGGTGAGGTACTTTTGGGGTCTTTCCAGTTGCTGCAGGTGTCTGGTAAGGTACATCCCAAAAGGGCATTGTACTCAATTATGGGCCTGATGAGGGATGAGTAAAGAGGCATGATGACCTCCCTGATCTAGATGTGAATCCCTTCATGATTAGGTGGGCTATATAAAATGTTTTTCTAACCACTTTGGCCACGTGGTTGTCAAATGAGAGATTGCTATCAACTTGGGTCCCAAGGTCCCTAATTACTTCTTCTGTACTTAATGGATTACCACCTATGTGGTAATTTGTGGGCACTTTGTTTTTGCCAAAGGGATGACTATACACTTTTGGCATTTAGCTTGAGGCCATGGCTCTGGCACCAGTTGTCTGTTTCTATGAGGCCCTTTTGGAGGATACTTGTGTCGGCTGGAGAGTCAATTATGGCGCCCAGTTTGCAGTCATCTGTGAACTTGGTCAGCCACAGTCCTTCCGTGTTGGCCTGTACCTCCGAGAAATATATACCGAACAAGAGAGGTCCTAGGACTGAGCCTTGTGGGACACCACTTGTAACTGGTTTGGAGTCTGACATGGCTCCAGCAATTCTAACCATGTGGGTTTTGTCCTTGAGCCAGTTTGCAACCCATCTAGTGACATAGGGGCTTATATTTAAGCTGGTGAGCTTATCTATAATGCCCGAGTGGGGTATTGTATCAAAGGCTTTTGTGAGGTCCAGGTAGGCTGTGTGGCCACCTTCCCCTCATCAATGGCCTTGGTGACTGTTTCAAAGAAATCGACCAGGTTTAAGAGGCAGGATCTGCTCTTAACAAAGCTGAACTGGGTATGATCCAATGTCTGTAGGTCCCCAATATCTTTATTTATGAGGTCCATGATGATCCTTTCCATAGCTTTGCAGACCAATCTAGTCAGGCTTATGGGGCGATAGTTTCCAGGATCCATTGAGGCACCACCTTTGTGGAGAGGGACCACTGTTGCTGTACGCCACTCTTTGGGTACATATCCTGTAGTAAGGCTGAGACTTGAACAGTAGTTTTATGTTTGGGTTTAGCTCTTCTTGGAGTTCATGTACGACGCAGCCCAGGACACCGTCTGATCCCATTGATGCTGTGTTTTTTGCTTTGGAGAGGGCGGCCCTTACCTGAGCATCTGAGATGTCATGGGGGCAGCACTCTGCTGGGATAGATATTTGCCCTTTTGGTGGGGAGGGGGGGGGAGTTTGCACTGAACCTGTCAGCTAGGATGTTGGCAATGTCTGTGGGTTTGGATAGAAGGTTTTCAGAAAGATTAAGAGAGAAATCAATACTTGCATAAGAAAAACTGGTAAAAAATGCTTCATATAAAAATTTGCGTTCATTAATATAGCATATCCACGAAAAATATTGCATAGACTAAAAAACTCTGGGCCACATGGAAAAAGAAATGACAGAGGAAGAGCAAAAATACAAAGAACAAAGCCCAGATATTTTTGAAAGGTATAAAAAAAAAAACATGGATGTGGGAAAGCAAAAAAGCAGCTCCAAAGGTAATTGAAAAGAAATACAGGTAATGGCACCGAGATATGAAAAATTTCACAATACAGAAAGTAAGAAAACAAAGAGGAAATCTTCAACATAGGATTAGTAAGACAGAAGTTAACAAATAGTAACTGAAGTCATGGCTTATCTGCTAGGTGAGGGATCTAGTGCAGAAAATCCAACACAGGTAATGTCGCAGCATGATAGAATAATGAGTCCCCAGATTAAGGAGCGGCAAGCGGAAAGGGAGATATCTGAAGAAGTATGGACATGGTAAACTAAACCAGATCTGGTATGATGCAATATTTATGCAAAGGAGAAAGCAAAACTAATCAATAAAAAGCAGCACCAAAGATATTTGAAGAAAAATACAGGCAAAGGCACCCAGATATGAAAAATTTCACAATACAAAAAATCAGGGGGGAAATTGGAAGTATAAAACAGGATTAGCAATAGTAAGAATGAAGTTGAACAAATGGAAACTGAAGTTATTGATTATTTGCAAAGTAAAGGATTTAGTGTAGAAAATCCCACACAGATAATGCCAGGGTGTGATGGAACAATGAGTCCCCAGACTAAGAAGAAACAGATGGAGACATCTATGAATAAAGTCATCTAAGGACTTACCACGTGGTAATGCTTTGGAGCTTTGTGCAGAAGGGAAGGAGTAGGAAACAATGGCAACTGTGGCACAGGCAATGTTGCAAAGGGATGTGTCAATGAGTTCCCATATGAAGGAACAGCAGATGCAGCTGAAGAGGATAGGCCACAGGAAGATGTTCTGGAATACTGGCAGGAAATAAAGAGCAAAGAAGGTGCACTCAGTCTAGAATAAAATGATCTAAGGGAAGAGCTGCTTGATTTAATATCGATAGACAGACATATTAAGATTGATGAAAGAAATAGATTACAGAAAGTAAATAAGGCTCAAAATGTTAGAAGCTTGATAAAACAGATGAACAGTAATTAGGAATACTAAGAGAAATTTTTGTGATAGAAATAAATAGGATATATTACCATGCAGCTAAATTAATAACGGATAAAGTGTTACCACAAAAATATAGAGTAATAAAGGAAAGAAAGGGAAAAAAGCAAAATGCCACAATGGAAGCATCGAAGAGAGAAAACTATAAAACAATTAAGACAAGAAGTTTCACTGTTAGAAGAATATAGAAGAAGGAACAGATCATCAAAAATACTTAGAAAGGTAGACATGATACAAGCAATGTGCAGTATTAAAACAGACCAGCACCTGTTGTACACTACTGCAAACAATAAGGTAAAGATAGCAGCACACGCAAAAAACTTAGAATATACAGAGATAAATATAAAGGAAAAGTCAGAAATAAGCAATTCATTGGTGACCCCAAAAATGTTTTATTTGAAACTTGGAAACAAAGCAAAAAGAAAAGAAACACCACCAAAAAAAAGAAATAGACACATTTTGAAGAAATATTTATGCAGATCCCATGGAACATAAGATGTTGAATGAACAGAAGCATTGAAAGAAACAGTAAGGAGTCCTGAAGTAGAAGGTATGAAACAGGATGAAGTAACTGCCACAAAAATATAGATACATTTAGGAAATGTTCTTAAATGGAAAGCCATAGGCCCAGATGCAGTACCTAACTTTTGGCTAAAAGTAATAACATCTTTGCACAAAGAATTAGCCCTCAGTTAGAATTACTTTTATGTACTTCCTGGATGGACACCAACCTGGTTAACAACAGGAAAAAATGATACTCCTCCTTAGGAGTAAAACTGCAAACCATCCTAAAAACTATAGATCAATAATTTGTCTTCCAATGATATACAAACTATATGCTGGAATTGATGATGACAGAGTTTGTAGTCATTTATTAAACAAAACTCAATTATGGCAATAGAACAAAAGAGCAATACAAGAAAGTCATATGGGACAAAGGATCGGTTGTTGCTAAATAAAACCATAACAGAGAAATGTAAAAAGGGGAAGACTCTTAGTATGGCGTGGACAGATTACAAAAAAGCATTTGACAGCATCCCACATTAATGGATAAAGGAGTCCTTACAGATGTATAAGATACACCCTACATTGATCAATTACATTACAGCTACCATAAAACAGTAGAAAGCCATTTTGCAAGAATGGACAAAATGCAAATTATTATCCTAGAGATAAAAATTCAAAAGCCATTTTGCAGCTAATGACAAAAGGCAAATTATTTTCTCAGGGATAAAAATTCAAAGGGAGATATTCCAGGGTGATTCTTTGTTATCGCTGCTTCTCACAGAAAACAATCTTGTTTAAAGATATCTCATTTATTTTTTTTTTTTTTTTTGTGGACAATTTAAAACTGTATAGTTCATCAGATAAGCATCTGAAAGCACAACTGCAAGTGGTTCAAACTTTCGCAGATGATGTAAGAATGTCATTTGGTCTTGATAAATGTGCAAAACCAACATTTAAAGCAGCAAGCTGCAACATCAAGAAAATATCAGTCTGGGACAGGAATGTGATATAAAGGAACTTGGGTAGAAGGGAGTGTATAAATATTTGGGAGTTGATAAAGGATCAGCAATAAAACATGAACAAATGCAAACAAAACTCAGTAAAAAATACTTTAGAAGAAAAAAAAATAATGCTGAAAACTGCTTTGACATCTGTAAATAAAATCCCGGCTAAAAACAGTTTGCTCTTCATGTTTTAACTTATAGTTTTGGGGTGGTTGACTGGCCCCAAAAGGTATTGGATTAGGTGGACAGGAAAACAAGAAAAATGTTACGGTTATCAAATGATACATAAAAATGAGTGTATATCAAGATTATATATTCCACGATCTGAAGGAGATGTGGACCTCCATGAAATTGGTTACATATGTAGATCTGCAGTCATGGGGCTGTATATATACCTACTGACCTCACCAGATCCAAAAATAGTGAAAGGTTTAAAACATGAGGCATAAATATTAGGGCAACTACAGAGATCTCTGGGAACAGCCTCATGTTGATCAGGATTTCACACAGAAAAGGTTAAGGAGAGATGAACCGAAACCAAAAAAAGACAGGACAGTGGACTACATGCACGTTGCTTTATAAAGTCCATTGAGCATGTGGGAGAAACAGACAAATGCAGGTTCTGCAAAAAGAACTGGAAACAGTCACAAAGTCATAAAATACCAGGATTTATAGGAATGAGAGCAATGTTAAAGAAAGCTACCCAGATAGGTCCAACAGTAGTAGGAGCAACAGGTCTAATAAACAAAAAATTGAAAGTTGTATTAAGATATGTTGCCAATACATGTAACTCTGTATGAATGGAATACAGAGACACATACATAAAGGCCAAAGTCATTGGCTAGTATATGACAGCTCTGTGAAGGTGAACAGGACAGCAGTACACAGAGTGCTCACCGAGTCACCTAAGCGGTGGTTAATAAACAGCATATATGTGGAGTCTGACTCGGTCTTTCCTGAGGTGATGCTGTTCAGGTCTCTTGGATGCTGTTCTGAAATAAATATGAACAGAAAAGACATGTGTGAATGTACACCCATGAAATTCATGTGTACTATGCTGCCTGTATATGAACAGTGTACATGCCACTACTTCTTGGAACACCAGCCTCTAGCCCACCCCAGGAATACAACTGCCCTGGCAGGTGGTATGGTGATAGACTAGGAATATCATCTGGGAGAGGTACAGATGACCAACCAGTAGTGGCATTCCTGTCTCTCTTGTAATGGTGGAGTCTGTTGTCTTTACAGAGGATCATATCAGAGCAGTGATGATGGTAGACATCCTGTGATCAATTGTGATCATCCACAGCACTGATCATGTTGATGATATCCCTTCAAACCTGTGTTCTCCACAGTACACCATTTGTCCTTCCTAGCAGATTTCTGCTATGTTATCACAGAGCCTCTAGAATAATTTCATTCTCCCTATGGGAGAAGTTTTCTTGTCTTCTCCAACCAGATATCTGCCAAAATAAAACATGTACGTATGAGGATGTATACATGTAGTACACCTACTTTTGGATTGTTAGCTTTATGAGATTTGTTACGGTTCCACATATATGTTCTACTGAAATAAAAAAGACAACATACCAATGTATTACATATACAGCCATCACTTACACATAATTGTACTAAACACACATGACAACTAGCAGGTGCTGCATATGTGAGTAAAAATAAATAACATACTACACATTCCCCAGTGTACAGCTTAGGAAAAATCTTACATCTAGAGCTGAGTTTGAACCCAGGTTTGTTCACAGCGTTTTACTATGCACATTAACTACACCACCTACACCACCATTTCAGCAACAATGTCAGTGGGTGTATTCACACCTACATTCATCTGCAGAGACCAATATCCTTACCATGTCACCTACACACATTGGGCCTATGGAACAGATGTCAATTCAGTACACACAAAGTGTACATATATATATATATATATATATCTGTGTGTGTGTGCGTGTGTGTGTGTGTGTGTGTGTGTGTGTGTGTATATATATATATATATATATATATATATATATATATATATATAATGTGTGTGTGTGTTTGTGTGTGTGTACATATATATGTCTGTGTCTATGTATATGTATGTGTATATATATATATATATATATATATATATATATATATATATATATATATGTAATATGTGACCCACACATATATTCATTTGTGTGGAAAGGCACTTCATCACATTAAGAGCAAACTTATATCTACATCTTAGAAGTGATATCTCAATATACGTTTTTAGTCCTTTTAGTTTTTTACATAGGTCAGACATTTTTTTTTATCAAACAGAGGAGAAGTTGTAGATAGCAATTAATATAGTGTTTAAGGATTTTATCTGGGAGAGGAAGACGGCAGGAGTCAAGTGGAATAAGCTGACCGTTCCAATAGAACAAGGTGGTTTGTGATTACCTGATTTAAAGGCATATTTCAGAGCTAAATAGTTAAGTTTCCTATACATAACATAAGCAGAAAGCTATAATTTAAAGTGGAAAGGGATGATGATGAAATGAGGGGGGGGGGCTCAAGGAATAAGGAGAGACTAGGAATTTGGATGCAGATCCTCATGTAGAATAACAATAACCATTATTATATTCATAAATTAGCAGAAAGTATTCTAAGAAACAAGTCAAGACAGGAATGTAGAAAGGACTTCTGCCGATAGGGATGACTGCAATTAGGGGTACAGAGCGTAGGTAAGAGGAGGCTGGAATTTACTGGAGAAAACTGGCAAAGGAACCAAGTTATTGGGAGCAAGTTATTAGAGAGGAAAAGTAATAGAATAGGAAGAGACCAAGAATTCATTTGGATTGCAGCCTAGAGACTGCCTTCCCCTTTCAAAAATGGATATCAGAATATAGGCAAAGAGAAAGGAATACTGGGATCCCAAGTGAAAGACCAGCACTGGTAGAGTGTTTTGTAGAATCTAGAACAGAAGCTAATATTAAAAAAGAGATAATTAACAGGGTAGATATATATATATATATATATATATATATATATATATATATATATATATATGACAACTATAAAAATCAATCAGAGGAGGTTAGAAAGCATTGGGAAGAGAGACTGAATAATCAATTCACAAAGAAAGAAGTGGAGGATATATGTATGGATCCCAAATATGCAACAAGGTCTAGAAGATTTAGGATCTTTACTTGGAAGTGTTTGCATAGGTGTTTTTATATCCCAAGCAGACTCCAAATAATTTTTCTTCATGTCGAATATTTAAGTACTTTAAAAGGCAATGTTTATGTCCTTGGTTTAATCCTGACTAACTCTGGCAATATAAACATGGGCTAAAGAGGTCTTTTGGCCACCCCTACACGGCTTCTTAATTCTTACTCTATAACAAATTAGATTTATATATGACAGAATGAATTACCTTGATCCTATTTATTGTATCTGTAACAGTGCTTTAACTTGTTTAATGTAACAGTTTTTCTGTATGCGTGTATGGAGCTTTTCTCGCCGGGCCTCTGCTAAAAATGGATAAGTATCCAGTCAGACTATCCCGGTCAACAAATGTAAAATAAATAAAATAAAATAAAATAAATAAATAATGTTGAAGGTGTAATGGGGAAAAAAGAATTAATTGAGAACATATGTTTTGGGAGAGTAATGAGTTGGCAGACTTTAAAAATTACCTGAAGACTATGCTCTCAAAAATACAGTATGGGCAAATCAGTATAATTAAAGAAAGAATTTCTCTTGAGATGTCATACAGAATCAAAATTGCCTAGACACAGTATGGCCTTACTGAGTTTAATGATGGTGGCTGCTAGAAAAAAAAGCAATCACTAGGAAATGGAAATCAAAGTCTAGACCAACCATAATAGAAGTAGTGAATATAGTAGCAGAGATAAAAAGAATTGGAAGTGGGATCTCTAGAAAAAGGTAGGAGCAAATTACACAGAAAAAAATGGGAATTGAGGAAACAATACATACAGAATAATGATTTGGAGGATGAATGAGGTTTAAGGGAGGGCAGGAACTGAATGAGCTATGTAGTGGTTGACTGTATAGAAGGTTATAAATGAAGATTATATGTGATGTATAATGTTTGCAACTGAAAATATGTCAATATGGTTGGTTTTCATTTATATAAATGTATGAGTCCCGATGTCATAAGTGATAATTTAATAAAGACATTTCCTGTTTTAAAAAAAAGAAGCAATTTCTCAGTATGACCACAGGAAGAGGTGTACAAGCTGAGACATCTGGATGTCATTGCAGTCCAGCTGAATGGCATGGGAGCTTCCAGTGTAAGACTCAGCATCAGTGAATGCGTGCAAACCATACTTTATAAGTACAACTTGTGGATACTCCCATAACCCATCGTTATCCATAAACACTGCTAAAAACTAACAGGTAGCACTGCATTCCCAGTAGATATAATCATAATCCATCTATGTCGTGCCCATAAACCTGCATACAGGAGAAGGCCAACCTGTTCCCTTTTTTTAAATATATGTTCATGTACTGATGACTTCTAAGTGTAAATTCTGAGTAATATGACTTAAATGGTATATACAGGACAATTGAAACGTCTCAGAACAATAATAGGCTCAATTTGTGAATATAGAAACACAAGCGGATGACCTCATAAAAGCATACCTTATGTATATGTGGAGTCAGACAAGTATACCTAACAGTAAAGGTATTTCAGCAAACACACACAGCTATTAAGTACTATTTGCACCATATACATCGTTAATGAGAGTCATTAGCAGAGAATGTTTTAGAATCCACAAACATCCGTGTAACTTCTCAAATCTCAGTGCATTAACCAATAGCTTGGTGTTAGTGTTCAGTGCTCAGAGCAATTGTCCAATAGTTGCCAGTGTATGGGTACATGAAGAACATGTACCTGATGCCAACCAATAGGCTACTACCAACTGCATTGCACCAATTTTAAATAGGATACTGATACATTCACAGGTCATTTCCTTGCTACCTGCAAACTTCCATCAAGATATCGACTGAAAAGAGACTGCAGCATAGCCAAGCACCAAAATGGACTGATGAGAAGACAATGCAGCTGCTTACCATGTATGCCCAACATGAGGTGAGGATACAGGCATGCCAGAGGAACTTTGCACAGATCAATGTTTAGAGCTGGATTGCCAGGAAGCTTCACAGACAGACTGGGATCTTCAGGACAGATGTGCAGGTCTGCCATCACTATGAAAATCTCCATCAAAGGGAACGGTAACAACTGCTGGAGAAGATTGCTGCGGTTTGCTGACAGTCTCCAGATCCCTACAGTAAGTGATATTTTTCACACCCTAACACCCTTTATGTACCGTTAGCAGTTATTAATCAGATATTGTACAGTAATGATTTATGCTTCCTAGCTATTCGTTGCATGCTTAGGCAAATTATATGATGTATACAGAGGTGCACACATTTATAATGCTCTGACTGTATTAAAAGTGATATGATATCTCAGCTGTGTTACAATCATTAAGTGTGTCATACTGTAAATACAACTGAGTATTACACCATTAATGGTTGTATGAGTGCACATCCTGAGGTTACCTGGAGATAAACAAGGACTGAATTTCAGGTGTGCAGTAATTTGTCGCAAATTATTTCCACAGTTATGGCTGTATGTGTGTGATAATGCTTTGATACATTGGTGTCTACTTATAGTAAATACAAGGCTCTGGAAGTGGCTATAGTGTGGAGTAGCTCAACTGATTGATCCCCTAAGTAATAGTGTGTGAAGCTCTATGTCTGTGGGTTCAAAAACCCACATGACATGTTTTTTTTTTTTTTTATATCGTCTTGCATACGCAATAAGGTTTTGCATTAATTTATTTATGCTGATCTTGTATGATGGTCAGATGCTCCACTACTAAAATTTTTAAACATTATAAAATGTATTACTGTTATTTTGCCTTAATGCCTACAGAGAGTAGGCCAAAGATGAATAGGCATTTCTACATTATCCAGAAGACTCTTGAGGGTATATTTCCTATTATTCAGTTTAGTGCAAGGAATGCCAGTTGCATCCATTATACATAACTGCATAACCTCATTGCTAAATGTGTATCAATAACTGGGAACATACACTGACTTCTGTCTGCATTAGATATATGTGAGCAATGCAGGTGGAAAGGAATTTCAGATGAATGGGTAATGCAGCTGCACATGTCTTACAACAAATGTACATATAGAATCATGAAAATAGCTGTTGGGTGTTTGTTTTTATATTATTTTGTAATTATTACTCTTTGTTATGGCAAACATTTCTACAGGGTATGTGCAAAACACAATTTATTTAAGAACTTTTGTGTGTTGTTGAAAGTAGTCCATGTTGGGCACAAATGACTAAACATTTCATCAGCATCCACAAGGCATCTTTACCTAAAGTGATTGTATAATGTTGGAAATCTGTTAGCCTCGTAGCTTTGTCAAAGGAATTTAGCACACATATCAAGTGATTAGTTTCCCAGTGAACATTTTCACTGGTTTAAGGTTTCACATAAGTGAGGATTCAATACTGTTGTCTCAATGAAACGGGTTCACTGATATGAAGTTTTGATATACTCAGGTAGACTCATATATGTATATGTGTGTATACATAGATAGATAGATAGATAGATAGATAGATAGATAGATAGATAGATAGATAGATAGATAGATAGATAGATAGATTTATAGATATGTATAGATATTCTGCATGGCAGCACTGTTCAGTTAACTTCATGATGTGAGCTTCTTGTGTGTTTAGCTGTTGGTTGGTGTCACTTTGGTAGGGTTGTTAGCAGTGATGTATAATCTTGTAACTGATGTGCTGTTCTTTTTGCCCATGGATCTAGGTGCAACTGTGTGAGTGTTATAGCATTTATTGGCATTATATATGTCTTTGCACATAAGTGAAATCTGTACTATGATGTCTGTCATAAGCATATGCACTTTCATTTTGACAAACAAATATGTCTGTGTAACTTGTATGTTTTGTGTGATAGATAATTTATTTAGTTATTTATTTTATTTATAATTACATATAAAAATGAGATTTTAACAATATGTATGTACATATGTTATGTACATATATCTGAACAAATATACTTTAGTAGATCGAAATGCCATAATGCTGAAATAAAAAAAAACTAGATGAAAACATTGCAAATGAGCACTGACGAAAGTTAACAATGCCAGAACTATAAAAAATCAAATCATCTAATGAACATGTCCAGAAGCACCACGAAGATCGAACCAAACTCAAATAACAACCTATACATTCAAACGTATCAATTAAAAAATATATATACATTTTTCCACACTGCATGCAAATTATATATACCAACTCCGAGATCGCACTTCAGAGGGGAAAAGGGGAAATTTCCTGATATTCACTGTACGGCGATCTCTATTCACAATCATTAAACATGTAAAATGTTTTACTTATGTATTATGCTTAAATAAAGAAGACGTTTTTGTAACTGCAGCACAATTTCTATTCTAAACCTCTGTGGTGCTTCCAGATATGCACATCAAGGGATTCAATATTTAACAGTTTTGGCAATGTTAATTTTTGCCCCCAACACCACCAATGTGGGGGGCTGTACACTCCACACCCTCCCTAACTATATATACTAACTCCAGGATCACACTACAGTGGGGAAAAGGGCATATACCTTTTACTTGCCTTACAGTACTCTACACAATGCCATATATACTAATTGCAGTTCAGTGAAATAAAATTCAGTGAAATGAGTTTTCAGTAATTTGAGTTTTCAGCAAAGTGGTCGGGGTGAAATGAAATTCAGTGAAATGAGATTCAATTAAACAAAACAGACCCATCTAAACATATCACACAATTTGAGGGAACTTAGAGATTCATAAATAAGAATATCAGTTACCTCAAAAATCTTAGTTATCAGGAGAGAATTCCTTTGTACTCAATCTCATACAGACTCCTCAGTGGAGATCTATCTCTAGCCTTTGGTGCCATGAAAGAGTCCAACCCTTTTCGATCATTCCATCGCAGAACTAATAGTGCATCAAATACTCGGTTAAAGGAACTAAAACTTTATTAGCAGATAAAAAAGACATGGTGTGACGGATTGATATCCCAGCATACCCCTCAGCTTTGGAACAAATTTCCAGTGCATGTCAAACACAGTAGCACCTTCTTCACCTTAAAGGTAAACCTAGATGATTACACAGGCAGCTACAAATTCTCTTCCAGGCTATCTTGTCTTGTCCTTCTTGAGGACAGAGGGAAATTGTTAATAGGGTTTTTTGGCTAGGCTTGAAATGGTCTACAGACCTATTGCCTATGAACCTGTAAAAGCTATTTAATACTGAATAAGGTTAATATCGACTTTAAAAATGCCTTAAATGGAAGAAAAATAAGAAACTGCATAGTAAAAGTCTAATGTGCCAGACAGCAAAATCTAAGACAGGTACAAAAATATTGTACATTTCGAAAGGTAATTAATGCACAGTGGCTTTGGTGGTCCTGTTTGTCTAAAGCCCAGTCTTAGCAGAATTTGGAACAACACAGTGATTCAGTAAAAATGTTTGAAATTACATTTTTAATTATGTGCAAATATTTTAGGGATACATTGAAATTAAAACAAAATGGTTTGCTGGTACTGCTAGGAACTCTGTAGGTGTGTAGTACTTAAATTACTTTATGCATCTCTTTTTCTAGGGTATTGCCTGAATGCCTGCTTGTGAATCATATCACATTTCATAACAAATAAATCATGTTCTTTTCTGTCTACTGTAATTTATTTGTGCTGAATAAAATGTATAGCGCCAGTGGATGGGAGCAGGTGAACATGCTTATTAACTCTAAGTGAATCCAAAAAGCACTGTGCCGTCCCCATCTAGCTTCTGAAATAATCTGCCAAGAGTTGTGGAATCTGACAGAAGTATTTTAGACAAAGTGCAAGGTGAGCTCTCGGAAGAACAGCAAGAGAAGTTATTATTTCACTGATGTAATTAAAGAAAGGATGAGGGTTGTTTTGCTTATCATCAGCTCTGTAGTGCCTAACTGAAATGTGTACATTTCTTTCGCTGGCATTGTCAGAAGCATAGGAGTAAGGGAGCTATATATAGCAGAGTATCTCTGTAAAACAGAACCAGTTTTGCATATAAAGTGAGCGGTAAGGAAAGTTTAAAAGGTAGAAGGAGGGGCACACTTACCATGAAACTTGAACAAAACAAAAGCATAACATTCTGTTAGTTGCTAAGAATTATTTGGTCAACCAAATATGTGTATATCCTAAAGTACAGATAGCTTGACAAAGACATCAAGGGTTTCTCATCATAATTTTCCCCTCCTTTAATTCAAGCCTAAGGGCATCACATAAAGTATTACTCACTCTGTTTTCTTTCATACCAGATTCAAACACCTCTCTACACACCATTTTGACATTTTTCTATTACAACATCTGTCATGTTATACATTACTTTAAAGTCTGTTATAGTTACACCTATATTGTGGATGTTAATGTGCAAAGAAATGGAAGCAACTAGGGCTCTGATTCCAGTTACCATAAATTTAGCAACAATTCCATTCAAACAGACTGAAATCAGCAAAAGGCTGCAAATCTGCTTACATGTGAGCAGTCACAGATAACCAGTTTCACACCAAAGCCAGAAAAAGAATTAGAACAAAAAATAACTACTTTTGCTTGAGAGTCCAACATTTGAAATTATTTGATGGTGCTGTTTAGAAGATGGCCGCTGCCAAGAGAATCAATGCAAACTGTAAATGAACTTTCTTCACATAGAGAGTCAAACAGGGAATCACAAGCATGCCTCTACACATTAAAGAAATACTATAATTAATGAAAATGAGGCCTTGCACAGCCTTTGTTCACTTATTAAAACATGTTTGTACCCTTAGATATTTAATTTTATGAATTAAAATCATAAACATAGGAGGAGTAAAGCCAAGCCTGAAGGCAAAAATCATCTTAGTGTGCGTAAATCACAGTAGCTGAGAAGTGTGGTGACAGTAGTGCCCTTGTAGGAGAAAAGACCAGTAAAATATTAGCCTCAATAATGTAATCTTTTGGGGGCAACGAATGCATTGTGGTTATAAGTGCAAATCATACCACTATGGCAGCTCATATCAGCCTATTTGGCCATGTATCAAATTACAAATAATGTAGTAAGGATGCCAGCATTGTAGGTTTTTTTGTATGTAGTTGTCCTTACATAGCTTTCAAATCTCCTTTTATTGCTGACATATTTCTTTCAAGAACTTCTGAAGAAGTCTCAGTTTGGAAACAAAAGTGCTTATCTTTATTAAAATGTGTTGCCATTCTATAGTGTTTTTTTAAGAAGTTTGAATCCCTTCTTGTTTTGAATTACTTATCTGGAAGCCAGCACAAGGATTAAAAGAGATTCTCTGTCTGCCTGTTCTAAGTGGCCACCAATGTGGGTTGGTCATTTAGCGCGGACAGAATCTCTGATTAAGAGGCAAGGTAAAACTATACAGTGAAATGCCTTATTAAGGCTCATTGCTATGTCTCTTAATCGAACCCTGTGCTACCAGACTTTAGGGAGCTAATGTTCTCATTATCAGCTCATGCATCTTAGTAGCAGAGGCTATGGCCACTCAAAACACATGTACATTCGCGCGCGCACACACACACACACACACACACACACACACACACACACACACACACACACACACACACACACACACACACACACACACAAACATACCTGCAAATAAGCCTCATAACAGTTGCTCAGAGTCATAGAAACTCACTCATACCTACATACACATCCCAATGTTCACACACACACACACACACACACACACACACACACACACACACACACACACACACACACACACACACACACAAAGTCTGCTTGCCATACTTGTCTACGCAGGGTGACCACCCAATTAAACACACACAGTCACTCAGCCTAATCATGCCCACACACACACACACACACACACACACACACACACACACACACACACACACACACACACACAGTTGTACACATCCCCACAGCTTAGCTATACTAATCCATAGTTGAGGTATGAGCTGAACTGCATCCATAGGGACTACTGAGTGAACACAGTCAAAAAGTCATTTTTTCCTGCTAGAGAAAACATTAGCTGTGAAGACAGATTCTCTGAATTGCACTGACAAGTTAATCTAGAGCTATCACTGATTCTGGGGGACAACAAATGGTTAATTAGCATTAACCGCTTCCCTGGCCTGTCACATTAGCATGCAGCTTCTCCAGTGAGGCTACTGTTTGTGCTAAAATCACTGCCAGGGGTTAACCAAAACAAGAGAGCAGTCTGTGAATCATAAAGGTTTACTACACTTCTCAAACCTTCAGAGTTACAGCTTCTGCACTGCAGTAAGCATTTCTGAGTCCTGCCCCAAATACATTCATTTAGAACTCTCTCCGGGCATTTGTTAAGGTTGCACCCCAGTAATTTGTGTTTTCATTCACTTTTTGCCTTTCCACTTTTTATCACTTGGTTCTGACTGACCCAAATACATTTTTATAACAGAGAACAGAATACTGATGGACACCAAATCTGTCCAGTAACTTCAGTTACACCATCATTCAGGGTCCTGCTGTTTATAAAAGATGAAATGGTAGCATTACAGGTCATGATGAAAGCACTCATGATAGTATATTTCAGAAAATTCTTTATTACATTCTTTGTTTCTGTAGCAGTCTTATTTCTGTTGCTTCCCATTAGACTCATAGGTTCATAGGTTGATACTAGGCTATCGGCCCTAGGGCCTATACAAGCTTAGCCATAACAATTCCCTGGCTATTTCTTCCCACACTATTTACTTCCCTGGACCCCTGTCTTGCAGGGCGACTGACGTGATCCCCAGGGTGAATTTCCTTTCTCCCACCCAATCATCAAGGTTCCTTTTGAAGAGGGCCAAGGAGGCGCTCTGCTTGACATGTATGGGCAGTCTATTCCAGAGTCTGGAGAGTCTCTGGCTTAGGAACCTATCCCTCCAGCATGTTTTGTTTATTTTGATGACAAGGTTTAGATCCCTGGAGCATGTGGCTCTGAGGGATTGGGATTTCTTTAAGTGTAGAATGTCCAACAGCTTTGGGTTTGACATGGCCTTGTATGTTAATCAGAGATTGCCTCTGAGTAGGTGATATGTGACAGAGTATAGCTGGAGTTTTTTAAGGTGGTCAGCATAGAGCATCTGCTTTAGGCCTGTGATTCTTTTAGTGAGGTATTTCAGCGGCCTTTCCAGTTGTTGCAGATGTCTTGAGAGATACATACCAAATGGGGCATTGTATTCTATAATGGGTCTAATGAGGGATGAGTACAGTGGGACAATGAACTCCTTTTTTCTGGACAAAAAGCCCTTGGTGATGAGGTGAGCCACATAGAAGGATTTCCTGACTGTTGTGGTGATGTCGTTATTGAAGGTGAGACCACTGCCCACCTGTGTCCCTAAGTCTCTTATCACACTTTTGGTGTTTAGTGTACTGCCACCTATGTGGTAATTCACGGGTACATGTTTTTTCCCAAAGGGGATAACTATACATTTCTTGGCACTGAGCCTGAGCCCATGGCTCTGGCACCAAGCATCTGTTTCTGTAAGGCCCTTTTGTAGAGTATCCACATCATTTGGGGATTCAATAATGGCTCCCAGTTTGCAGTCATCTGCAAACTTTGTTAACCAGAGTCCCTTAGTGTTGGCCTGTACTTCAGAGAAGTAGATGCCAAACAAGAGAGATCCCAGGACTGAACCCTGAGGTACTCCACTTGTCACTTGTCTGGAGCTGGATTTGGAGTTGGCTACTTTTACAGTGTGGGTTCTGTCAATAAGCCATTTGGCAACCCATCGAGTCACAGTGGAAAAGAAATGCACATGCATGAAATGCAAACAAAAAATAAATAAATGAACATGTCAGACTTGCCAAAGAGTGGGGATGCATCTAAGTAAAGATTTTTTTAAAGGAAAACACACACAATAAAACAGCTAGGTAGTATGCTTATGTCAATGACATTTATGTAAGCTATCAATGCCCATTGATAATGGTGAGGAGTAAAACGTTTAAGATTAATTGTAACATTTGGGAACAAATTTGTAATTACATCTTTAACTGTGGTGACCACTACATTCAAGTGCTGCTTTAGAGATTGTGTGGTGTGTTATACATTGTTTAAAACAGAAAGGAAAGATACATAGCGGGGGATGAATCCATTTTTAAGTGATATGTGTCCAAGGGGGTAGCACTAAGAGCTTGTGAATACAAAATGCAAGTTGCTTGCTACACCCCTACTTACTTCTATTATAATAAAAACCATGGATATGTTTTCTACGTTACATAAAACATCTCTGCATTCATTTTTCAGCAAAAAGAGGGTTCAAATAAAATATGTTATCATTGTGACTGTGCAAAGTACCTGGACTGCATTTTGCCATTTCTATTAAATAAAATACTGCTTTTGATTATTGGATAATTAATGCAGATTATTATGATCTGTACAGATTGCTTAAAATCATGAAAGGTGTATCAAAATACGTGCTAGAGTTGTATAATTTACAACACAGCAATCAGTTAACCACCTGTATTCACGTACACAGCTAGATATTAGTACATTATACTTCATCCACACATGCTCTACATGGACTTTTATTTAGTATTTGTTGATTGGGTTACCTCACTAGGCTAGTAGCCTCTTTTCAGGAGAGACCTGAGGTGGTATTTATATTATTAGTTGAAATTTGGCCCGGAGGGGCAATGTGCATGTTGTGCAGATCTGCAAAATGACTTGCTTGAATATAACTGACATGTCAGCATACCTCACAAACAATCATGGAGAAATAAGCAACAGACTTATGGAAAACTGATGACAGAAGCAGGCACAATCAGAAATTATTTTAAAATATTACAAACATTAATCTGTATATTGCCAGAATATGTGTGATTAAGTTATTATACATGTTCTGCAGGAACAGACATGTACAACTATAATGATTGCCAGTATTCTATAAGAGGAAGTCACCACCACTTTTGTAAAAATACACTGTCTTTGGAGGGGTTAAGTGGGACAATTTTACACCTGGAGTTGAATTCAGGGGCAATCTTGGCCATTTGAGAGGTTTGCATGACACATATGCCACAAGCCACATTTGGAAGAATCAAACCCATGCCAACAATGTTGTCAATGCTATCTGTATTTGCTGTGCACAACACAGAAATACATATAACACATGCATCTTGTACAATACCTAGAAGAGAAGTCTGCACTATTAATTCCCAATAGGTATGCATAACAAAGAATAGTTCTGTATGGGCAACAAGATGTGTGCAAGCTTACTGTGCCATATTTAATAAACTTAATTAAAGCATCCCTTGCAGACAGAAGTATTGGCCATAAGGATGGCAACACCTACAAACAACACACTATTATGAGTGGATTCCCTACACACAACTGGGTATTGCATGCATGTGCCACATGTAATAATTATGGGTATTTTCTGAAGCATCTGCAATTGATGAGTGAATTAAGAAGTGGTGTGTTATAATGAATGGTACAGCAGTATGTGAGACTGGTGGCAATACATCAACTATGGCCAAGTGCACAGAAACTACAGCAGTGCAAAGTCTAGCATCAGTGAGCAAGAAAGTTGTCACATACCAAACAATGAATGGAGAACAATGTATAAGCACACGTCAGACCTCAAGACATGTGCCACATAATCACTGTCCCCCTGACATTGCAAGTAAAAATGTTTTATTGGCATGAAGTCCTGACATGCATGCATATGTGTTCATACAAATTATCAAGAGGTAATACTGATGTGATGTTCTGTTATGTCTGTGATGCTGTACAGTCACACTATAGCTGTACCTAGGATACAATTGGACTTTATAGGTTTATAGTTTCATAGGAGAGTACTAGGCTAATGTTCCAAGATGACATAAAATCCTAGCCATATTTAACATGAGTTTGACACTTTTAAACAGCCATATGAACAAAGTTCAGACACTTATAAACCTATGCTATGTTAACTAAAACCAACTGCCTCTATCCATGAGAGACATGGGCATAACACCATGAATACAATTAACAGTAACTATCCACTGATGTAGATTGAACTTGAATTGTGTTAGGAAAGGCCATTTTACATGAATGGGAGGCTTGTTCCAGAGGTGTAGCATCTGAGAGATGTTTCTATCTCTCCAGCATGATTTATTGTCAGAGTCTAGTTTAACATCCTTGGAACGAGTGCCCCTTGTGCAGTTTACAATGTGTAACATTTCCATCACAGCTTGATTCCTATAGGGTAGACACAAATTGGCCATTACTAGTATGTAGGGGGACACAACACAGTACTATGAATTTCAATCTTTCCACGTATGACTTGTATTTTACACCCTGTATATTCCTTGTGCAAAATCTCTGGTGTTGATCCAACTGTTGCAGATGTGTGGTGAGTTACATGCAAAAGGGTGCATTGCTTTCAATTATTTTTGCAATGAGGGCCGAGTACAATAGAATTATAACACCCTTTCATCTGAATGATATGCCCATAACTATTAGTTGTGCCATATAGAAGGGATTTGTTATGACTATGGACATATGGTAGTCAAACTTCCAATTACTATCTACCTGAGTATCCATATCACATACCACTGGGTCCACTAAGTGGAGTTTGCTGCCTATATTGCAATTAGTTTGGGCATTTGCTTTACAGTAGGGAATAATAATGTTTTTTGGACATGTTAGTGTGTCTCTATGGCTCTGGTACCCATCATTTGTGTGAGTTAATACTTTATGCAGTATATCAGTGCCATTACTGGATTCAATGATTGCCCTAAATTTACAGTTATCTGCAAATTTGCTTGGACAAAAAATATCTAAGTTTGCATTGGCTTCTCTGAACAAAATATCATGCAGGAAAGGGCCTAGTACAGAACCCTGTGGTACTGCACAGGTCACTGGCCTCTTCCTAGAGCTGAATTCACACTTTGACAGTATGTGTCCTGTTGGTGCTACCCACCTGGTGATGTAGTGGTTTAAGGACAGCTGAGACAGTTTCTCTGTAATACCTGTGTGTGGAATTGGTTAGGTGGGATGCATATTCTGTCCTTTATCCATGACCTTGGTGACCTTCTCAAAAAATTTAAAAAGACTTAACAGACATGATTAATGTCTTAACAAACAAAACATGGGTTGATTATACAGATGGGATATTACCTATATCCTTGTTGATAAGGTCCATAATGATTTGTTCCATTGGCTTACAGATGAAGCTACTCAAGCTTATGGGTCTATAATTACCATTGTCAGGTGATATTCCCCCTTCTTCAGACAGATGGCTGTTGCTGTCCACCTTTTGTGCCAGAAAATAGCCTGTCTGGAGTTTGTTGTTAAGTAGGGATCCAACTGTATCTGCTAGGTTATGTTTTAATTTATTAATAAGGCAACCTGGGATGTTGCCAGGGCTCATTGATGCTGTGTTTTAGCCTTAGAGAGCACATAGATGTGCCACTCTCTTGAGAAAATTTGCTGAATACTGTTTGTATGTATACACTGAGTGATGAGCAGTAGGGTCAGGGGGTGAACTTTGATCCAAATCTGTCATCTAACAGATTCTCTACTGCCTCTAGTTTAGTATTGGTATTGCCATCCACAACCATGTGTGTGTATAGCCTTGTATTCCCCTTAAGATTTTGTACTTACTTAGAAAACGATTTGCGACAGCACCGCCAAATACAACCTTAGGTATGCATCATATGTCACACACTGGAACTGTTAACACAGTCGTACAACTCTGCCTAGTTCATGTCATTACATCACTGCACATCATATGCCTATATGTTTATCATTGGAGAGGTGTGTGTGAGTGCTCTGATACCATATATGGGCACATTACAAATGAGGTTGATGTGGTTTATGCAGAACAGTCAATCACACAAATGCTGACAGTCACACAGTACTGCTGGCCAACACCTGAATAATCCTTGTGAATAGCAACACAATTGCACATACAATGACATTCCCAAAGGTTGCAAGTGAATCTGACTTGGTTATATATTTATGTATAAAACAGCATTATGATATGTGAATGAAACCAGTATGATGTAATATTGCTGTATGTCACATAGCATTTCATGTGCAATAGGTTGAGTGAAAATGTGTATAATGTTAATATACTCCACTACAAGAACACATGCCTTACTAAGGGAACAGTATACATAGCATCACCCCATGTCAACAGTCCTCAAGAGGCATATTATTATAGCTGTTATAGAAGAAACATAATAAAATGGCAGCAGGGTCCATCAATAGATTACCTCAAATCACAGATTGGAATAGACTGTTGCAGGGCTACTGTATAGCCATAGCTCAACACAGAATATGTGGATGACAGCAACATTGATTTCTGCGATCCTCACCGAGTCATAGGACATTACTAGGCTAATGGTCAACATTGCATTAAATTCTAGCCATTATTATAGCATTTAAACCAAAATCACCATATCTATATGATGGTAGATAGTAGGGTTACATGCATATATATGTATGTGTGGGATTGTTCTACATACTGCCTCTGTCCATATGTAACATGTACACCACCCCATGACAGAATTAGCAGTCACACATCCAGTTGTCTGCAGAAGGCTTCCAAAGCGTCTGGAAGGGCTGTGCTTCACAATGTATGCATGCATCTATGAGAAGATGGCATGATCCATGGTTCTGCAGGAAGCATGTCATGTTCGCAGAGGGAATTAGGGTATCTTGGATACATGGGGCTATATTAAAGGTTCACCTGAGTGGGATTCAAATGAAAAGAGATTCAAAAGATCATATACTGGCAACAATATACCACCAACCACAAACATAGAATTTGAATGAGGTCAGAAAAGAACATTTGACCTGTGTAGATACACAAACTAGATTGTATATGACACAACAGTACCACCACCACAGATAACTGACTTTACATTCACACAGTGCACTTACAGCATCAGCGTATGCTGATATGAAGATGTTGGAAGGAATGTGTCACATAGATGTGGATTCCATCTTGGTGAAAAATGGTCTACCCACTGATATTTGAATGAACACACACACACACAAGCATAGTCTGCTGTGAGATAAGAACCACAAACTATCCACCTACACAAGCTAGTGTACACAGTAGTTAATGGTCATGCCAACACAAATAACTGAATGTAATATTGTCAGAGTGAACTTTAGAGGGGATCACATCATAATTTTATGTTGATAATAAGAAGTGGATAGGAGTGCATGATATAGCTGTAGTCTCACATGCAGTTGTAAAATTGTATGCAGACTGAATAGATACACACAAGTTGACCACAATGAGATTAGATCCCCTACCTAAGTATCTATACCAGCTACATTAAGTACTGCAGCACAAGTCTGATTGTCATACTGTCAGAAAACACTTTATAGCAAATGACAGCCTCAGTCTCTGGTGAGAAGAAAATGTTAGTAGGAGTGTCTCACATGCTTCTCTAAATGGTCTCCAAAATGAGAGCTAACTGAACACAAACACACAGGTTGACTGCAGTGAGATTAGAACTGCTACCTAGCTATCTACAGAACACAGTACTTAATGCAAGCACCAGTGCACAACCCTGACTTTTATATTGTCACAGAACACTTTATAGCAGATGACATCATTGGTTTATGTTTGGAAGAAGATATTGGGAGGGTTGCATGCACTTGCTATGTAGTCAGGCATGAATGTACAAATTTGTTCTCAGTGAGACCAGAGTGATCTGCAAACCAGTGGAGGTGTGGCTACTAATTCTGCCATGGGTAGTGCACATGTCACATATGGAGAAAGGCAGTATGTAGTACAGACCTACACATACACACATATGCACTAACCCTACACACATTCATGATCTTCTGACCATGCATACACACAAGGGGATTGCAGTGAGATTAGAACCACTGCTTAATTAGTTACACATGATAGAGAACACAGTACTTAATGCAAGCATCACAACACAGGTAGACTTTCATACTGTTGCAAAACAATTTATAAGACATTATATCATTGGTGTATGTTGGGAGGGCTGAATGAAATTGCTGTGTAGTCATGTATGTCTGCAAAATTTTATTCTCCATAAGACTTGACTGATGACAGTAGGACACACAGTCATAATCTTCTGACTATGCACGTGCACAGTTACACATACAGGCAAACACACAATTTGCCTGTTGTGCAGTTTGAACTCTTACCTAACTATTTATTCCAGCTGAACAACACAGTAGTTAACATTCATGCCATCAATGAAGTATCATTTTTTTCTTGTCATAGTGATCTTTACAGAGGTTGACATAATCATTTTATGTTGCAGGTAACATATACTGTTATGAGACTGGTGTACAAAGTGTGGACTTTCTATTTGCTTTTGTGCTTGCAATATGCACAAATACTTTAAAAAACAGCTTCTTAACCTATATGCAATAATCTGTCATGAATGCATGCTGCAGAACTGAGACATACACTTACCTGTTTCTCAATATGTTGAGTACATAACACACACACACACACACACACACACACACACACACACACACACACACACACACATTTTGTGAACAGCGTGAATACAGGTGTTGTATGAGTGTTCATACTGTAATGAATTCATGTCCACAGTAAGACATGTATCAGACAATCTAAACATTTAGTGTCAGTATAAAGCTTTAAAAAATGTAACAATGCAGTTGCACTCTTTATTTCTGTATTGTAGCTGACATTCGACCTATTACTGACATATACATTTTCAAGTGCATGAGTGCAGGGCACACATGATTCTGAGTAAATATGTATTCAGTAACTAACAACTACACTCCCTATTGTTGTTCATAGATTCATAGGTTCATAGGTTGGAAGTAGGCTATTGGCCCTAGGGCCTATACAAGCCTAGCCATAACAATTCCCTGGCTATTTCTTCCCACAGTATTTACTTCCCGGGACCCCTGTTTAGCTGGGCAACTGACGTGATCCCCGGGGTGAATTTCCTATCTCCCATTATCTTGTGGTTTTAAATACCTTTTAATGGGATGAAAAATAACTGGTCAATAAACATAGCAATACATTCCAAACAGCTCTTTACATAGCACATCACTGAGAAACTGATTTGCATGAATGATGCCAAAGTTTTTGCGCATGAGAGATTCACATTTAGTGAATACAGTTTAAACTTGAGAAGCACCTTTGCATATATGCTATGGGAGAAATAGCTGATGATACTATGTTGCTCATACTGTAGTTTATATTGTAAATGTTGTGTTATAACTTTATGACATTAAAAACTGTTGCTATTGCCTTCCCTGTTTGCGCAGAGGTAAGCGATGACCAAACACAGTTCTCTGCTTAAATGGAAAAACAGCAATATTTCTATTGATTTGGCTTCCTTTGCACAAACAGGCTAAGCAGCAGGGTGCATCCTTCAGCACTTTGGACAGTACTGAGTGTAAAAACTACAGGTCTATATTATAACAGTGAACGCTGTATAAGCAACCCCAAAAAAAAAAATGAAAACACCAAATTCCGAACAAACGGAACAGCAATTTTTCCCAGGCTGTGCCCCTCACACCTCCTACTTAAATATACCAACTCCAAGATCGCACCACAGTGGAGGAAATGCTAAAGTCCCAAAAATGGTGCTGTGATTTTTTCCCTGGGAAAAAAATCGCTGTTCCGTGTCTTTGGGATTTTGCCATTTCAACATTTAGCTGTCAATTAAACACTGTTTGCTATATTAAGTGGTCGCTTACTTAATAGGGAACCAAAAAATACACCTGCTGCCTAGCTTTCCTTGTGGCAGCATATGTAACAGCACTGAGTTTATGTTCAGAGTACAAATAACACTGGGTTTAAATCCAGCACAATTATTTTTTTATACATGGTGTCTAGATGGCATTACATAAGTGTGATAATTCTTCCAAATGTCAGAAGCAATGACTACAGTGAAGTACTGTATAACCAAAAGTCAAGTGATTTATGTCAACACTCCACATATGAATTTGCATTTTTCTACATTCAGCAGTCTAAATAATTTTCAGAGAAAATATTTCAAAGTACTTTCTTTACTCTGTGCTCATTTAATGCAACGAGTTTAAGCAGTATTGTGTAGAGCTAACTGGACTAGTGCAGCCATTGGCAAAAACTCACCAAATTTTGCCATAGGACATGAAAGCCATTTACTGTTGCATGACACTGGTGCATGATGCCAAACTCTGCACAAATAATGAGGACAAAAGACATGTTTTTTTTTTTGTTTTACTTTTCTAAGTAGTATACATTTTATTAGGGGACATGTCTGCCATGTATGGTGTCTGATTCTATGTTTTGACCAGACTAAAAGTGAGAAAATTGGATAGACAGGAAAGTGGCGAAACTGGAGGGAGAAGGGGGAAGAATAAAGAGTAAGTAATATAGGAAATTGCAGGAGAAAATTAGGAAAGAACCATACCTATCCACTTCTTTAACAGTATAATGTGAACATGGACAGAAAATTGGAGGAAATTGGACTGTCACCCCAACATAGATGGGTGACAACAATGCAATTGTGTTGTATAGCAAACTGGACCAAATCAAGTGTGTCAAGAAGACATATATGTGAAGTGGCGAGCTATGTATTGGACATTTTTTTTTTTTTGTGGGACAGGTGTCCATTTTTTATTTTGATCTGAAAAAGAGAAGAATGTTGGGGAAGGATGTAAGAATATCAGGGTTAAGTGGGTGGGGCAGGTGAGGAAGCAGGTGTAAACAAACAGGACAAACAAGAACACAGACACGGATGGTGATGGACACAAAAGGTTTGGGGACACCATGATTGGGTCTAGGTAGGGGCCATCGGAGGCACATGACCATCAAGCATGGAGGCAGTGAGAATCTAATCTTCACCCTCAGAACTGTCATAACTGTTTAATTCCTCAGCTTCCTGTTGGATTGCTTTACATTTGTTTTGTTTTTTTCTGCATTCCCATAAGCACCTTCTTCAGTTCAGTAATGCTACTTTCTAAGACCTCATGCACCATCCCTGGCAGCTCCTGGCAGGTGACGTAATCCACACTTCCACCAATATTCCTGTAAGGTGCTACTGCAACAGCTGCTGGGGTAATGCTACCTGATGTTTATAATCCAGGTAGTGCAGGGACTGCAGAAGCAGTGCGGCCAGGTTGCATTCCAGATGTGCTGAGTGTTGGCCAGTGGAGAGTTGGAAAGCTGACCTGCAGCTGTTGGCCTACCTACCTGTGCTGGTAGAAAAGTATGACATCAGAATGGTGTGATCACACACAAAAAAACATGAGATAAAGGGTGGAGTGAGAGAATAAAAAGCAAATGATTAGAACCATTATATGTGACATAGATTCTTTATTCCAATTATACTTTTACTATAATATTAGCATAATATTAGCTATATATCTTTCATAATTAAAATTAGGATTGTGAATTTTAACAAACAGTCCGTGCAATATGCATATATGTTTTTAAAGATAATACAGATTAAGTTAACAACATAGAATTTATGCCAAATTTGGATGAAATTAATATTAAATAATGATGTTTTGTAATTAGAATCTATTGGTTACTAGTGCAAATTGAACCCACCAAATCTGAATACAGTGTTACACTTACCTCTTATACTTACCTTTAGCTACAGAATAAAGCATGCCTGATTGGCTTTACAGTCAAGATACGCATGCTTAAGTTGCTAGTACTGTAGAGAAGAGCAATGATTTTAATAAAATCATGTACATTTCTGCTACATATATACCCCTTGTTTCTCTGAGTCTTTTTAATTTGTCAGCATGTGCCATCCTGTTTGCTGAAATCTCCCGAGCAGCTGAAAAATGAAGGAGAGAAAAAGAGACATGAAAGCATCATACGTGCCAGTCTTAGCTATCTACAATCTTCTGTGTCAGTTAATGTTGCTTTATCTGTATACATACATAACTATGGGATGTCAGCAGTCCTAAACTCGTCCAGCCAAGGGCTGAGTTGTGCCTGCTTGCACCATTTCAGGTCATTATAGTGATGCCTGCATTGCTCCCCAGTGCATGGAATTCCAGTCACACTGGAGACAGCCTTTGTTAGACTGTTCCAAGCCTCAGACTTATACTGAGATCTGGTATAGTCTCCCTGCAGCAGCCTGTGACTGTAGTGCTTTATGAAGAGTGCAATGAATCTTTTTTTTTTTTGAGCCCTGAAATGAGCACCATCCTTCGCAGCTCCTGCCATGTCCGCACAGGCAATCCAACATTTAAAGTGTTTTCCTGCCAATTCATGATATTGTATTTTACAGCCAGTGCACAAACCCGCAAAACCATGCCAACTGCATTTGCATGATGTTAAGTAGAGAGCAACATGGCCAAACAGAGAGGAAGGTTGTTTATGAAACAGGAAGGGTAATGTGTCAGTTGGCATTAAATTATGGCTTGTCTGATGCTATACCTGACAAACGTGTGTCCAATGGTCAGCACTGATATGTTAAATGGCTTTACTTTTAAGACCTGAATTGTGGGGGTTCAATTTTTTAATTTGACACATATTTTGTGGGGCCTTACATACTGATAAACATAATTTGTATAATGTGGGATTCAAACCTATGTAAAATTGAGAATACATATACTTCCACATAGGTGTTTTTTCCTTAGTGCAACAGAAGTGTTTGTCAACCATGGTCATTAGTTTTATATATATATATATATATATATATATATATATATATATATATATATACGTGTGTGTGTGTGTGTGTGTGTGTGTGTGTATATATATATATATATATATATATATATATATATATATATATATATATATACACACACGGATCCCTATCACAACACCGACACGCCACAAACCCGACACTCAAAACAACAACACCAAAACACTGAAAACGCACAAAACCGACAACTTGCAAAACCGAACACCATAACACCGACACACAAAACACCGACACACAAAACAGAAACTACACATTACACACAACTATACATGCACTAACCCTAACTCAAACCCTAACCCTAAGGTCCGACACTACCGCACACTTACCCTACCCGCACCCTAACCCTAACTCACTTAACCTGCCACTAAACCTACATTCCATCACTATCGCACACTTACCCTACCCGCACCCTAACCCTAACTCACTTAACCCGCCACTACACCTAAAGTCTGTCACTATCGCACACTTAACTTACCCGCACCCTAAGTCCGACACTACCACACACTCACCTTTCCCGCACCCTAACCCTAAATCCCACGCTATCTCACACTTACCTGTCCGCTCCCTAATGCTAAATCCCTCACTATCGCACACTTACCTGTCCACTCCCTAAAGCTAAATCACTCACTATCACACACTTACCTGTCCACTCCCTAACGCTAAATCCCTCACTATCGCACACTTACCTGTCCGCTTCCTAATGCTAAATCCCTCATTATCACACACTTATCTGTCCTCTCCCTAACGCTGAATCCCTCACTATCATACACTTACCGACTCACGCTCACACGTTGCCCATGTCGGTGTTTCGGCTGTCGGGATTTCACCTTGTCGATCATCTGTCTCATCGGTCTTCTCGAGTCGGTCTTCTTAGCGTCGGTGTTTCGGCGTGTCGATTAAGTCAAGGGGACCCATACACACACACACACACACACACACACACACACACACACACACACACACACACACACACGTTAAAGAGTAAGCGGTACTACACTTCAATTAATTATGTACTTGTGTGACCTGACAAGGTTTTGGTTTATGCATTCTCAGGTGTGATGCATGAGTAATGTTTGACAATATACTGGAAATATGTACAATTGTATTACTTTCAGAGTAGATTTCTGAGTACTGGGTCAGATCACACAGTACATTTTTACAGCTATACTTTTGTTACTTGAGTTGTGAAGATGACTGTCAGTGAAATGTGAAGTCCATCACAGGGCAGAAAAAACATTGATAATTACAGGGCCATAATTGTCACGATACCCCCAGTTACACATATAATTCAGGTGATATAATGTGAATGCACAATCAACCTGCAATACATAGTTATTTTTATGTATCTTTATATTGTTATTTTTGATATAAATTTCTGGGGAACACCATTTAAAAAAATTGGAGTGTATTGGATTAGAACCCTTGCACATCTGTGTTATAGCCATGAACTTACACATAGTGTCAGAGAGAAAGCTAGGCAACAGCTGTATTTGTTTCACTCAGTATTATCCAGAGTGCTTACTGCCACAAAATGCTGCTTAGTCTGTTTGTGAGAAGAATGGTGAAACAAGTAACAATGTTTCATTTTTAAAAGTAATAATGTTTCTTTTTGTCTGCAGCACTGAACCTTGTTTGTGCACAAGAGAGCAATGCATAAATATTACAGGTAAAAGCTAATATGCATAATTTTTATAAAGAACGTTTATGATCATTTATCAGTAAAAAAAAATGTGCAACTTGAACCATGGTCTACTTATTTTGTTTATTATATGCTTCAGTGTCTTTACAAGGTGTGTTACACACACCGTTGATTCACAGGTGTAATTTATGCTTCCCTGGATTTAATAAATTCCATGCAAGAATTAAACTATTCTTGCACGGAATGGTCCGTGTCCGTATAGCACAGCAACGCGCCTTGCATATTCATGAAAGCACACTGCTGTACTCCCTATACGAACACTCCGTATATGAACACGAACAGTGAACAAGTGCAGGGGCCGTGTCCAAGTGCACGGACACTGAACACACCCCCTGCACTCAGAAAGCGCTGTACAGCACTTTCTAAATTAATCTGGCATAGTATTAGAGATTTACACTAATATTATGCCAGTATTTCAGTGTCCGCGGACACAAATTAAATAATGACCATTTCAGTGTCCACAGACACTGAAATAAACATCGGCAACAAGAAAGCAATGCAGAGGTTGTGTGACAGGTTCTGTCACACCCCCTGTATTGCCAAAGTGCTGTACAACACCTCCGCAACCTGCTAAAGCAGAAAATGTGTGGAAATGCACAAATAATGAGGGATAAATCCCTCAAAAGGGACACAACACAGATATTGGCCATGAAACCTAGAAAGTTGATAGAAAACAGGTCATGCATTAGCATGAATTACTGAAGGGTAGAAGTCTGAAAGCAAATGTATGCCAATATTCCCTGACAGCAGTGTATGTTGGCAAAGGCACAAATAATGGGGGGAATAAATAATGAAATAGGGACAAATCTGGAAAATTGCCCTCACACACTTTGAAAGTTGATAGAAAACAGGATATGTATTAGCAAGAGTCCCTGAAGGATTGAAGCCTGAAAGCCAAATGAATGCCATTATTTCGTGATTGCAGTCCTCAATGAGTTGTCAGAACACCACAAGACTCATTTATATAACATAATAATGTAATAATAATTAATACTTTTTTTTAGGCTAAGGAATGGTTAAGCGTAGCTAAGTGGGTGTGTGCATTATGGCCCTCTGCTTACCATAGCTTAAACATCCCATAGGAGATAAATGCAAATATACAGGTGAAATTTCCAAATCAAGATAGTGTAGTGGTTAGAGTCATGGCTTTACATACATGCATTTATGGTTTGAGTATCAATACAGGCAATTTATTTTTCTATGGGAAAGTAGTGTTAAAATTATTTTTGTAAACTTAAATTATGTAGCAACTGTGTTTTTTTCAACCAGGGTAATGTAGCAGGTCCAAAAGTGAGATGTCAGTCTAGAAAAGCTGTGAACCCCCCATATAAACACAAGTACTCCATACAGTATAGTCACACAAGAATATACTTTAATGAAAGCACATGGGGGATGTCATGGAAGGTAAACATAAAATTATAATATGTCAGTAAAGGAATCAATCCCACAATCCTGATACTTTATAAAATGAAATGTAAGCAATACTAAGCAGTGTTCAGCAATGCTAAGCTGGTGTAAGCAATGTTAAGCAATAATTAGCCCAGATAAGTGGATTTGCGCATTAGTAAGCAGTGCTCAACATTTATCCCTTTAAGAACTGTCAACCTTTGCTAAGTGGGTTTGCACATCACTTAGCTTAGCTCAGCATATTCAAAATGGTCCAATGATGGTAAAGGGTTGGAATTTGGCTCTATTTAAACCTCACAGGTGGGAATACAGTAATAACCAGTTGTAGCTCATCTTTGCAGGCACTATGGCTGGTGTAGAAGTGGGATTGCACTTTTGGGTGCAACACTGGGGCATTCAGGAGTCCAGGGTCATGGTTGGACTCCTAGTGAAAGACCATGACGAGAGACTGCTGCAGGGCCAGTACCAGGGCTCCCAATACAAAGTGGAGGCCTGAGACCATCTTACACGTGATCTCACCAGTGCTACTGACATCCCTTGAACTGGTGAGCAGGTCCAGCACCATTTTGCTGACCACAAGCATAGGAAGACAGAGCTCTTGGACCAGTGGACTCAAGACGCATGGGCACAGAATGTCCCAGAAGTGTGTAAGTATCAGTATCAGTTAGTGTTTACCGAAGTCCAGCCTGTGTATGTGATTGATAGGTATTCATAAATGTTTCTTTATCTCCTGCACAGCTACAGATGAGAGGGCTGCGAACATAGACACCCATGCCAGCAGGTTGCTAAGGCTGCACCAGGACACTGATGAGTGCAAATCTAGCTTGCTGTATTCAGGGCAAATAAATAGAAAGGAGTAGAATGTCAACTGCCAGTAGGTTAAAACATGTACTGTGTGTAATGAATAAACAAGACGTTAGCAGAGTAATACTGCTGTACAGGATATCTATCAATAAAAGTGCCAGTACCTTTCAATAGAACTAAAACCTCATACTGTTGTGTTTACTTTGGAATGTGGTGGCATGAATCTAAATGTCTACAGGTTCTGCACAGCAACTATGGCTCTGACAGCATGAATTAATTGAGGCTCATCTGACAAAAGATTGTGAAGCTGTAAAACAGGAAATCAATTATATGAAATGTTCCATGCACCAAGATCTGATCCCTGAATAGTAATGTGTAAACTATTATACTGTATCCCCTACAGCAGTGCTTTGTATTAACCACTGCTTTCCAGATTGTAATATGTCAAAGTATTAATACACAGTACAAGAACTATCTGCCATGCATGAATGTCAGAATTACAAGGTCAGATTGTCCAACTAAGAGAGTATTAGGCAGAAAACAGTCAAGCAAGAGACAGCATTTCCTCAGTTGCTCATTGTGTTGAAACAGTTCTACCTCACATAAACGAAACACCACAACACCGACAACGCAATCACCGAAACCAAATAACCGACAGTACAAAAACACGAAATCCCACATGCCCGACAACGAAATAACCGACGGTACACAAACACGAAACTTCATACACTTCACACACCACAATCAACAAACAAAACACATTCCCCGTCCAAAAACCACATACACAACACAAGCACACCAAAATCCATACAAACCCACACTAAACCTCACATACACAACTACCTACAACCCTAACCCAAACCCTAACCCTAAGGTCCGTCACTACCGCACACTTACCTGACCGCTCCCTAACCCTAACTCACTTATCCCCTAACCCAAACACAATCACTACAGCACACTTAACTGACCCGCTCACTAAGGCTAACACACTTATCCCAGCGCTAACCCAAACACAATCACTACCGGACACTTACCTGACCCGCTCCTAACCCTAACTCACTTAACCCACCTATCCACACTTACCTTACTCGCACCCTAACGTCCGTCACTACCGCATACTTACACAGCCTTTTCCCATGTCGGCATCCTCGGCGTCGGTGCTTTCACCCGTCGGGTCGGTCTTCTGCTTGTCGATCTTCTAGGTCCCGTCGCGTCGGTCTTCTGCGCTGTCGATCTTCTGGGGCTCGCGATTTCCCTGTCGATGTTCCGGCATGTCGTTGAAGTGAGGTAGAACCGTTGAAACACAACCTTGTTGTACCTTTTTGCACAAACAGTCACAGTTTGAATCCTGGGAGTGGTAGTAAGCTGTATGCATAATTTCACCAAAGAATATGTGAATATGTGTAGAAAAAGTCAGGTAGTGTTAACAGAAATTTCCTCCACAGGTCTGCCAGGTAAGGAGATGTTTCCATTAGCTGCAAAAAGGCTGTACTAGCACACTGTGTACAACACTTCCATTGTCCAACCCCAAGGCTGCAAATGACAGCAAGGTAAGTACATACACCAAGGGGTTTCTTCTGAAAAATGTCCCTCAAGTGTCACCCTGTCACAGCTAGTGGTCACCGCTGCCAATACCCAGGGTGACAGAAATCCAGGCAGAGTATGGCAGTAGTACACACACACAGCATGAGTGGAGGGCACCCCTGTCAGTGTCACATATGTAACTTTGAATATGTGAATATGTGTAGAAACAGTCAGGTAGTGTTAACAGAAATTTCCCCCACAGGTCTGTCAGATAAGGAAATGTTACTATTAGCTATTAGAAGGCTGTATTTATACACTGTGCACAACATTTTCCCTGTCCAACCCCAAGGCTGCAAATGACAGCAAGATAAGTACATATAACAAGTGGTTTCTTCCAATAAATGTCTCTCAAGTGTCATGCTGTCACAGCTGGTTGTCATCGCTGCCAATACCCAGGGTGACAGAAATCCACGTGGAGTATGGCAGTAGCACACACACAGCATGAGTGCAGGGCACCTCTGTCAGTCACATATGTAACCTTGAATATGTGAACATGTGTAGAAACAGTCAAGTAGTGTTAACAGATATTTCCTCCACATATCTGCCAGGTAAGGAAATGTATGTATTAGCTTTAAGAAGGCTTTGGTAATACACTGTGTACAAACATTCCACTGCCCAACCACAGGCCATATTTAGATGTAAAGTGAGGCCATACCTGGAGAGTAATGAGTAGAGTAATGATCAGTACAGTTGTGAACAACTGAAGCCTATACAGCTGTTAATTGACATCTCTCTCCCCCACTCTATCTGCACCAGTAATTCATACACATAATCAACAGGTATGTTTCTCTCCAAAACTACTGTTGGGACATGTGTCCTATTGTTCTACAAATATTGAATTGTTTTATTATTAATGTTCCCTGTTCAAATGCTATCATTGGTGGCCTGTTGCTATCAATGTAACTTGCATCCTGTTATGATGCCTACTGTTGTTCCGTTTACGCATGTGTTCTGTTTGCTATGCATCTGTTTCAAATATGTTGCTTTGGGTTAACTGGAACACCAATGAATGCTGTTAAAACTAATTTTGAAATCTTTTGTTCATGACTAACCAACATATTTTGTAAAACCTCAACACCATAGCATGTCTGGGAAGGCAGATCCCGGCAGATCAACCTGTCCCACCTCATCTGGCCATGACACCAGGCCCCAGCACATCTGGGACCCAACCTGGGACTTCCTCATCCGCTAGTCTTGCACCACCTTCGGGTGAAACCGCTCAGCAAGTGGGCCCCCCCAGGAGTGGGCACAGACAAGAATCGGTCACCATAGCCAGGCCCGAGGATTGGTGCATAGCCCCATCCAAAAGGAGTTTGGTGGACAGCTGCACCAGATTGAGGGCCACCTGGCACATCTTGCGGGTCACCCTGACCCTCCTGTCCAGCCCCCAGCACAGTCACCTTTTAGGGCCATGAAGGTGCTGTGGTGACTGCCTATGGGTGGGGAACTCAGTCCCACTGTATCCATTTGGGGGCTTATGGGCATCTGGTTCCCAACCACCCTCCCTGTCCAAGGTGTTTACCCACCACGTGTCATATTCCACCCCTGCCTTCTGTCTTGTCTTTCTTGTCTGTCTTCCTACCCAACTTACCTCCCCAAATATACCTACTATCCTTCCCCAACATCCCACTCTCACCTTAAAAAAAAAGGGCATCTTTTCCACAAAAAAAAAAAAATTACATCCTATACATAGCTGTCCATTTGGCTTGACAACACATTACTGTTGTCCTCACCCCTCTCTCAGGGGTTTGAGTGTCCAAATTCACTCCAAATTCTGTAGAAATTCACAGCTGTTGTTGTAGAAGAAATGGGCAGCTATGGGCCTTTCCTATACCCGTCCTGCACATCCCTAGCTACTTTTCATACAGTACTTCCCTCTGCATGCCCCTTTTTTCACCATTTTCCTATCATCCCTTTTTCTTTTCTTTTAAAGAAATTAGCACGGGGTAAGCAAGAATAAATGATGGCAAATAAAGCTAAAATGGATTAATGTAGCTTGGCATCGCTTAGCATCATGCAAACCCAATTACAGCTGATTAAAAGTGCCTTAATCACTCTGTATCCATCAGACCTTGTTCTGCCCAGAAACAAAACTGTCAGCCCTGCCAAGTCTCAAAGCCAGGATGGTGTGCCCTACAATCACAGCAGCATACCACTACACCATTTGAGCTGTGAGGATTGCTGAAGCTTTTTCAAACATATTGTGCACTATAGTCATTCAACAGTAAGGAAAAGATTCCGTAGAATAAGTCAGGTTTTGTATTTATACATATACACATGTATATATGTATGGAGATGCATATATATATATATATATATATATATATATATATATATATATGGAAAATATATACATAATATAAATAGAGATATACATATAAAATATATACATATACATACATATATATATATGTGTGTGTGTGTATATATATATATATATATATATATATATATATATATATATATATATATATATATATATATATATATATATATATATATATATATATATATATATATATATATATATATATATATATATATATATATATATATATATATATGCTCATAACATATAGTGGAGTCATACCTCACAAACATATATCTCAACCTCTTAGTGCAAAAAATCTGGCCAAAGGCTGACCAACTGGGGGGACAATTAGCCCAACCTAGGGACATATTTTTAAATATTGCTTTTATAAATGTAGAATGCTGCCAGTGTGACAGGGTTTTTTTCAGCATACATATTCTGAAGGATGTGAGTTCAGAAACTGAAATGTATATCATCAGTTACTGTCAGAAATCCTCAGATCATCACAGTGATTTACCAGGGATATAAAAATAATGAATGTGTGGAACAGACCAGAAATATGAGCAATAAACCTGGACATACTGCAACAATCCGGACAGTTGAGTGGTAGGCCCAGAACCCCTTAGTGCAACAAATCTGGACCAAGCCTGACAAAGTGGGGGAAAAAGCCATGAAAATAGGGACATATCTGAAATACTGGAGTAGATAAGCTGACACAGTTGCTGCAGTAACATGCTCATGTCTGTCCTAACATATATTGACTGAAATAGCATAAGTCCAACACTCAATTACTTCTCACTAGTTAGTGACTGAAATCCTCACATCATCCCACTGATGTGTCAGAAATACACAACATTTATGGGGGTCAGACAACAGTACGTCCTACAAATATCTGGACATAACATCACATTAGGGAAACTGCACTCAGCTGCTAAGCATGTCACCAAGCACAGTCTAAACTACAGTCAGACTGACACAACACAAATCCAAATCCACTAGTGGGAATACACATGCACTGGCAAATATATAAGGCACTGCAGGGATGTAACAGCACTGAAAAACAGACACCAGTGTGAAAGTGCATACTCACAACCAATTCCAACACTGTCACAGTAACATACCGGTAAACCAAAGGAACAGTACAGTATAAGGACTGTGTGAACAAAACATCTCAACATGTTTGCCACTCACACACTACCTCTACATATACTGGCACAATTCACAGTGTAGTATGATGCCTAACCATGGTATGGGACAAGTCTCAGTCTGCCCCTACAAACATATATAGCCGATAGACCACCAGAAACAGGAGCAGCATGCACAGGCAGATAGAAAAGGAGACATAACACATCCATCCATCCCCCCCTTCCTACACAGGCCAAATAACATTGACACACTACACTGCCACACAATCCTGACAGTCTGTCAACAATTGCCAGAAATACACAGACCTCTCAACTGTACAGAGCCCCACAGAATGTCCAGGCTTTCCCCTCATATATAAGGCCTCTTCCACATAACATGTCTGGCAGTCTGATACATCACTGGGATGATATCAGGAATGCAGGCACTAAATAATAATATACCATACCTATCAACCTCTTACTGCATGACATTTGGACAAAGTCTGACATAATTGTGGGACAGAGGCCCCAAAACAGGGACATATTTGAAATATTGCTGTTATAAACTGAGAAAGTTGCTGGTGTAAAAGGGTTAGTTTTAACATATCTTTTCTGAGGGATATGAGGTCAGAAACACAAATGGATGTTATCACTTACTGACTGCAATCCCCAGAGTATGCTAATGATTTTCCAAAGACAAAAAAATATCTGAGGAACACACCAAACATAGGAGTCCAAACTCTGGCCATTCTGCGGATAGCCCTACAGTTGTGAGTTATGTCAAACACATAACACTGTCAGAGTTAAAATCACACAGAAACTCCATGTCCACACAAACCCTGTTAGACTAGCATTGATCCAAATGTATAACAGCAATACTTACATTCTGCCCCTATGTCTGGAACATTCTCCCCATTTTGTTGGCCTGTCTCCACAGTTTTGGTTGTAAGAGGTATTCCCAAATACCCTCTGTGATGCTGTTGTTCACATACCTCCATGAAGTCCTCCTCACTGGCAAGGAAAAGGGCCAAGGCCCACATGAAGTACTCAATTACAGGAGTGTGTTGCCGTGCCATTGGCTATATGAATACACAGCTGTTCTGCATGCAATTAGCAAGTGGGGGACACCAATTGGTGCACAGGCCATCAGTTGCTCATGAGCATTACCTACAAATGACAAGCTGCTGCCTGTGCAAAACAGATGTTTACCCTACATCCCTGAGAGAGAGAGAAAATGTGAAAAGAAGAAAAAAAAAAAAGCAGGACATAACCACCTACACTTGGAAAAAAACAGGTGTGTCAAACAAGTAAGCATGTAATGGACTGCAGTAAGGGGTATGCAAGAATGGGAAATAGGAAGTTTAACATATATGTCTCAACAAGACTTGCTGTACTGATATATTGCTGATCAGAACCTATAGCCATAGCATCTGGGTCTGTCTGCAGTGACATAGATCATAGGTCAGGCCGCTGAGTCACCCCAGGAAAGGATGGCTCACATATGACTACTACTGGAGTATGTGTTGAACAATACTGACTGTGACAATGCTAGGCCAGCTACTGGGATGTTGTACATATCCATATCTTACTTGTGAATACAACTATGATATACTTGTTTGTCTCAGAAATGGGAGAGACCTATATATGGTATTTGCATAGTAAAGTACTGTTGCAGACGTGTGTGTTGAACTGCATGTGATATACTGAGCTCATACCATTAAACTGTCCAGTGTTATGCACACTGACCATATATGTGCCTCATATTTGCAGTCATTTACTCATAGAGTTATGTTATGTCTGGCAAATCATTGGCAAATCTGTGAAGACTGACATTACAACATTCCCTTCTTTTTCTTCTGGCTGTTCCCATTAGGGGTCACCGCAGTGGATCATCTGTTCCCATGTTTGCTTGTCCTCTGCATCTTGCTCTGTCACACCAACCACCAGCATATCCTCTCTCACTACATCCAGAAACATTATCTGAGGCCTTCCTCTTTTCCACTTACCTGGCAGCTTCATCCTTACTATCCTTTTCCCAATATATTCAGCATCCCTCCTCAACACATGTCCAAACCGATGTAATCTTGCCTCTGCCTTTGTCTCAAAACTGTCCAACTTGGGCTGACCCTCTCATAAACACATTGCTAATCCTGTCCACCCTCATCACACCCAGTACAAATCCTAACATCTGTAACTCTGCCACATTCAGCTCTTTCTCCTGCCTTTTTGTCAATGCCACTGTCTCAAACCCATATAACATAGCTGGTCTCACTACCCCCTTGTAGACCTTCCCTTTCACTTTTACTGGTACTCGCCTGTCAAAAATCACTCCTGACACTCTTCTCCACCCTGCCTGTACTCTCTTCTTCACCTGTCCCCTGCAGTCGTCATTACTCTGAAATGTTGATCCCATCCACCTTTGCCAGCTCTAACCTGCATCCTCAACATTACACTATCCTCCCTGTCATTCACACACAGATATTCTGTCTTAGTCCTGGTGACCTTCATTCCTCTCCTCTCTTGAGGATATCTCCACCTATCCAGAGTCTCCTAAATCTGTTCCCTACTCTCAATACAGATCACAATGTCATCTGCAAACATCATAGTCAACGGGGACTCCTGTATGATCTTGTCTGTCAACCTGTCCATCACCATTGCAAATCAGAAACGGCTCACAGCTGATCCCTGATGTCATCCTAACTCCACCTTAAACGCATCCGTCATTCCTACCGCAGGCTTCACCACTGTCACACCACCCTTGTACATATCCTGTACCACTCTTACATATATCTCTGCCACTCGTGACTTCCTCATACAATACCACTAAGTCCAGAAAGACACAAAGCAACTCCTGACCTTCCCTGTACTTCTCCATCAACACTCTCAGAGCAAACATCACATTTGTAGTGTTCTTTCCTGGCATTAAACCATACTGCTGACCACTACTTATCACCTCCCTGCTTAACCTAGCTTCCACTAGTCTTTCCCATAACTTCATGCTGTGACTGACCAATGTTATCCCTCTGTATTTACTACAGCTCTGCACATCAACCTTATTCTTAAAATGATACCCAAACACTTTCTCTCCACTCCTCATGCAACCTCTTACTTTCCAAGATATCGTTAAACAATCTGGTTAAAAACACCATTGCCATTTCCTCTAAACACCTCCATGCTTCCACAGGTATGTCATGTGGACCAACAGGCTTTCCAGTATTCATCCTCTTCATAGCTATCCTTACTTCCTCCTTGGTAAGCTGTTGCACTTCCTGATTCACCATACCCACATCGTTCAACCTTCTCTCTCTCATTCCCTTCATTCATAAGCCTCTCAAAGTACTCTGTCCATCTGCTCAACACACTCTCCTCGCTTGTGAGCACATTTCCTTCATTATCCTTTATCACTCTTATCTGCTGCACATCTTTCCTAGCTCAGTCCCTCCATCTAGCCAGTCGGTATATGTCCTTTCATCCCTCCTTAGTATCCAACCTGTCATACAACTCTTCATATGTCTCATCCTTAGCATTTGCCACCTCTCTCTTTGCCATGCACCTCATCTCCTCATACTCCTGTCTACTTTCCTCATCTCTCTGACAATCCCACTCCTACTTCCCCAACCTCTTTCTCTGTATACTGTCCTGTACTTCCTCAGTCCACCACCAGGTCTCCTTGTACTCCTTCCTCCATCCACATGTCACACCAAGCATCTTTCTAGCTGTCTCCCTTACTGGCTCTGCTGTACTTACCCAGATATTTGGTAAATCTTCACTGACATCCAGTGGCTGTCTTAATTCTTCCCTAAACTCCACCTCAAAATCACCCTTTTCCAGTTCCCACCATTTTTTTTCCTTGTGCTGCCCTCACACTCCTCCTCTTCTTGATCACCAATGTCATCTTACAGACCAACATTCTATGTTGCTTAACTACACTTTCCTCTGTCACCACTTTACAGTCTCCAATCTCCTTCAAATTGGCCTTCCTACATTGGATATATTCTACCTGTGTGCATCTTCCTCCACTCTTGTATGGCACCCTATGCTCCTCCTTCTTGTTATAGTACGTATTCACCACAGCCATGTCCATCCTTTTTGCAAATCCACTACCATATCACCATCTGCATTCCTTTGCTTAATACCATATGGATCTAGGACTAATTACCGATGACATGTTTCAATGAAACTGAAATGGTTGAGCACACTTTCGCGAAAGTGCTATTTCACCGAAAAAGCACTTTCACGAAAGTCTGTTAAAAAAAGACAAGATTAAAAAAAAAAAGATAGCCCCCATGTAGGGGTATGAAAGTGTACTTGCTCATTTCAGTTTCGTTGAAATGTGTAGTCAATCATTAGTCCTAGACCCCACCATACATACCCATCACTTCCTCATCCCCTCTGTTCCCTTCAACAACATGCCCATTGAAATCTGCTGCAATCACCACTCTCTAACCCTTGGGTACAGTCATCACCATGTCATCCAACTGACTTCATATTTCTCTTTTTCGTCTATTGCACAACCAACTTGCGTAGCATATGCACTAACAACATTCATCATTATGCCATCAATTTCCAGCTTCATAAACATCACTCTAGCAGACACTCATTTCATCCTCCAAAAACACTCCTGGCACACTGCTCCTTCAGGATAACTTCTACTCCCTTTCTCCTCCCATCCACACCATGATAGCACAACTGTGACCTCCCTCTGATACACCTAGCCATACTCCCCTTCCATCTGGTCTCTTGCACACACAATATATCAACCTTCCTCTGGCCATCATATCAGCTAGCTCTGTCCCTATACCAGTCATACTGCCAACATTAAATGTTCTTACCCTCACTACCACACTCCTAGCCTTTATCTTCTCTTCCTGCCATATGAGTGTTGGACATCCTCCAGGGTATGTATGTCAATGCAAAGGCTACTGTCCTATCGAATGACTCAAGTGTGTTGCAGCAACATTAAGACAGTGTCATTAATTTTGTCCCATTGCCCCCCATGTATGTGTGGCATCCTACAGATGTCCTGCTCTAACAGGTTCTGTATATACTGTTGCCAAATGCATGAAGTCCTATGATGTGTTTCCTGTTTATGTCTTCCATCTGCAATGTCACATCAGCGAAGGTCAACTTTCTCAGCGGCTGAGACAAATATAATCATAGAATCCATACTACAGAAGCATACCATAATGTTTAGCAAGAGCCAGCAACATCTGCAGAAGAGGAGCACCCTGTGGGACGACCTTGTCCACAGGTTAAACGATGTCGGCCTGCATGAACGTACATACAAGTAGGTCTGGCATTGTGCAACCAACCTCATACACCATGCCTAGCAAAGGGCTGCTGCCATGGCCAGGGACTGCACAGCCACAGGTGGGGACCCAACCATGCAGCCCCCACTGACACCCACCAAGGAGCTCCTTGCCAGCCTTGGGGCACCCATCCCAGTGCAACATCAGGGTACAGACCCCCACATGCTGGAGGTTGGTGGTACCCAGACAATGGATGAGGAGTGTGCAGGTAAGGCCCCAGTGGAGATTACTAGACTAGTGTAGTACACATATTTGTATCTGTAGAGTATCTACATGCATATGTCAGGTCAGATTGCAGTTGTGGATGGGGTTTTCTAATGCACAGGAGTACACATCTATGGTGAAGGACAGCAAATTGTGGTGTACTGGGGGTTGTACTGTAAATGTGCAGACATGCTGCATCCATCCTGTACCAATGCCACATGTGAGTCTGCTGACAATACCTCTCTCCCACAACTATCTAGATCCCTCTGGTCTGCATGTGGGACAGCAGCCAGAAGCTGGTGAGTATGGAATTGTTCTGTTGTGGTTTGACAATACCTCAGACATGTGAAAGGCATGAAATTTGCCATGCACTCAATTGTCACTCATAGCCATATTGCTTTATGTGCATGTTCACTTGTGGTGGAGTTAACTGCATTGCATCATAGTGGTCACCACAGGGGCCTGTCTGAAGAGAATGTAACATTCCTGTAGCATACCTCACAACCAGTGGTGGTTGGTGACTTCAAATCAAAGGGTCTGCAGGAGAAAGTTGAATGGGTGGGGCCAATGGGAAGGGGTGTGACCAACTAGAAAGTGGTGGAAATATTCTCAAAAAACACAAAAACTGGAACTTTAAATAAATACGCTGCCCTGGGTGCCAAACCATCATTATGAGAGTCCAATCAAGACAAAATGAAGTGTAGACAAAAATATTTCAATGCATTGGCTACATAACAGCTTACTTAATATCTAGATGGAAACAAAAAGGTTGTGAGGCATGAAAAAATAAATTACTTTTTAAATACATTACTGGAATGCCAGTCAAAATCAAGTATAAAAAAACAAGCAGCACTCAACTCAAACCACTTCTCCTTGCACTGCAGTTCTAATTATAATTTATATTCAGCTTTATAAAAGTACCAAGTAACATGCTAAAAGTAGCAATCTCTGTGATACCCCTACTTGTAAAAACAATTCTTATCCAAAAAAGACCTGTTGCCTCAGAACAACTATCTACTTATTTCATGGGAAAAACATGATGAAAGTAAAAAAATGAACAGCAAACATGAAACAAGCTCAAGATAAATTGCTTATAGGATTACTGCACAGGTTATGGACCACACATGATAGATTAGCATTCTGTTTAGTTTACAGGTAAAGCCTCCAAAGATGACTGCAAGTTTCCAACAAATGTAGTGAGCTTCTGAAAATACTGTAATCTTTTCCTTTATTACAAATACAGTCATATGCATTTCAATACCTAATAAGGCTTATACGTTATCTAATTATGTAAATATTCTCTGCATGGCAACAACAAAAAGGCTTTCAGTATTGGTTATCCTTTAACAGTATGCTTATTAAAGCTTACTTGCATCTTAAAATCTCAGACAAGCTTACCTGATGGTCATTAAAGCATTGCTACTTAAACACAGAGCAACAGGCAGTACAATAACATGCATAAATCAACAGTATAAAAATATGACAGAAAACCAGAACATTCTGCAAAATCAAGAACAGATGAAAAGCCACTATAGTACTTGTGTCTGCATTGGATGGGGGATACTCTGCACACTGAATAACTACTCCTTGCCTTGCTTGGACACATCCAGAGTCACTACATGGGGGAGTGGGTTGCACAAGCATGTCACAATTTGAAATGTCTCTGGCTGACGATGATGGCCCTGAAACATTTGTCATACTTCTCAACCTCAGAGCAAGAAATCTGGACAAAGCCATAAACAGAAGTGGGACAAAGGCCCAAAAATAAGGACAATTTTAAATATTGCTCTTATAAACTTAGAAAGATAACAGAATAGTAGGTCTTGCATTAGTATGAATTTTCTGAAGGGTATGAAATCTGAAACTCAAATGTCTGTCATTATTTTCTAACTACAATCTTTAATAATTTGCCACTAATTTGCCAGAAAAACACAATTTTATGAAAAATGGATGAAAAATGTGATGCAAAAATATAAAATTGCCACACAATACAGCTGGGAACCTGTCAAAGAAGGGACACTTTTTAATATTAGTACTGTTAAGTTGAGTAGCTGACAAAATAAGAGAATCTACATGCATTTCTGGAATAAAAGTAATCTATAACTCTGATCATTGCAATTATTTCTTAATTGTAAACCCTCCATGTTTTCCTCCAAAATTCCCATTTTGCAGAGGAATTACTAGGGGGAGAGCAACATTTTGAGCCAAAGTTGGGGAGAGTTGAGTGGTCTGGATATACCTAATTCTATAAAGTGATTTATTTGCACGTATCTCTAAACCTCTTAATGCAGGAAATCTGGACAAGGCCAAATATATTGGGGGAACATACAGACAGTACTAAAAATTGCTGTTGTATAAACTTATACAGTTGACAGAATAACAGGTCTTGCTTTAGCATGCATTTTTGTGAAGGGCATGAAGTCTGAAACTCAACGTTTGTCATTATTTAGTGAATTTATTCCTAAATGATTTGCCAGAACACCACAAATTTTATGAGGAACAAACAAAAAATAAGAAGCAAACATCTATTCATTCTGTAAAGATCTGGGCAGTTGAGAGGTATAGTCCAGCCAGGGCTGTCATTAAGTTTGCCACCCTTCCCCCTCACAAAATCATGGTCGAATGGGGCCTTCCCCTGCACCCATTCCAATGTCCCATTACTTGGCTATTTCACCCCATTTACTATAAACATTGTAATGCGCATACTGCTTTACTTCTACAATGACTTGGATTTCATTTAAAAGTTTTATTTTACATTTTACAGCACAAACACTAATAGACATCTGCCAAACAAAGCAATGCAGTCTCACAATGAAAATAGACTTAGCATTAAAACTTCTCAGCCCTTGAAATTCACATTCATTGAAGCAACATTGAAACCCACATTCAAAGAAAATACATCTGACCAGTGGCAGATAAAGATTAACTTTGAGCTGTTTTCAAATCATGGGCTCCTTGCACATGAAAAATACATGTGTTCTTTGATACACCTTCCTGATTGTATTAAATTATATTCCTTGTATAATACAGTACAGTTGTTAGAGGATGTTTTAAATTTATTGTTTTGAACATTATTCCAGTAAACAATGAAACAAAATGCATGCACCAATAATGACAAAACTGCCCATTTCATAACATTTCCATCATAAAAGTCTACTCAAACTTCTACAACCCACCTGTATCAGTAAATATGCACAATCTCTGCAGAAGTAAATGTCATCTAAATAATTCCACATTAAAGAGATATGTAACTAATGAAGAGGTTGCTGATACCAACCAACTTTATATTTTATTGTTTCATCTACAAATAAAGTGCCTGTTGCTCTTGAGGAATAAATTGCCCGTGTTACATTAAAAAAATGATAAGCTAGTAATATTGCAATAGGGAATGGATGGCAAACTAATAACAGGTTGATAGTTACTAGGTATCTCCACCAAAGAGGACATTCTCAGGACTGCAGCATCCACCCCCTTTAAAAGTACAACACAGTACAGTATTAGCAATGCATCTACATACTGTGGGAGTAGAACCCACAGCCGTCTGCATCAAAAGCAAGTTCTGTTCTGCTATGAACAATGCAAGCATACTTAGCATAAGCAACACTGAACTTATCTTCCCCTGAAGCATTTGGCTCCTTGTAAAATCCACTCGACACTCAACTGTAGCTCTCAACTTTGTAGTACATGAGCACATAAAATCTGGAAAAAGCCAAAATTTATTGGGGGGAGCCCAGAAACCAAGGACACATTTTAAACATTGCTTGTATAACCTTGGAAAGTTGCTTGAATAAAATGCTGTACTACTGCCATGCATTTCACTGTCAAGTCTTGAATCCAGCAACTTGTACACTAAAGTCAGAGCAACATACCACTATGCCAAATCAGCTGTTTCTTGAAAGACAGGAAAAACTAAAACTTAAATGGCTATCATTTAGTGAATTCCATTCTCACCATAGCTCTCAAACTCTTAGCACAAAAAAAAACTGCACAAAGTCAATAATGGGAAAATACAGCCCCAAAAATAGGGACACATTTCAAATATTGATCTTATAAAGTTAGAAAAGTGCTAGAATAAAATGTTTTGTGTTACCATGTACTTTCTGAAGAATATGAAGTCTGAAATCAAATGTCTGAAAATCCAGAAAACCACAGATTTTATGAGGAACAGAACAGAACAAAACTATGAGGCAAAACTCTGAATGCTTTTCACAAGTGATGGTGGGTAGGGAATTCAGGTTCTTGCTACCTGCACTCAAGGTTGAGGGTCTGAATTGGAGTTTCTCTGCAGTCACCAGTTATAGTTAACCGGGGCATTTCACACACACATACACACACACACACACACACACACACACACACACACACACACACACACACGTTTCTACACACGCATGAGTGAGTTCTGGGATTTTTTTTTTATTTTGGTTTTCAGCTGGGGGGCTGCAGTCCTGCAGTCCAATAGAACCTCTATTGCTCACAACCTGTCAGTGCAAGACTTCTGGACAGAGACCAACAAAATGGGGGGACAAATGGCCTAAGGTAGGGACATGTGTGAAACATTACTCTTACACAGTGGACATAAACGTGTACACACCCCTGTTAAGATGCTGGGTGTTTGTGATATATACAAATTGAGACCACAATATGTCACTCCACATCTTTTCCGACCTTTAATGTGACCCATAACATGAACATTTAACTTGTAAAACCAACCAATCTGTTGGGCATCAAATATGGAGTATACAAACCTTACAATAAGCTGGATGCATACGTGGGTAAACCCTTCAAATAATATTTTATTGCAGCAGCTTGTGATTTACTAACAGCATTCAGTTTGCTTGGGTACACACCTGCCATCAGGTAAAGCTACTCTGAGTAACACCAAATAATAGTCTGCTGTCCAAGTAGGATATTCATGACATTTGCTCAGTTGCCTGCAACAGCCGTGGCTTGCAGACAGCTTACAAAGCAGCAGAGGGATCTCATATTTGAAAGATATCAGTCAGGAGTAGGGTAAAACAACATTACCACAGCATTGCATTCACGATGGAACACAGTGGAGATAGTCATCAAAAGGTGGATTGAATATGACACAACAGTGCTGTTGAAAAGAACCTGACGTCCCTCCAAAACTGATGAAAAGATATGTCAAAACCTGATCAGGGAGGCCACCAGGAGACATACAGCAACACTGAGGGAGTTGCAGGAATCTCTTGCAAGAACTGGTGTTGTGTACTACATGTGAAAACAATTTCCCATATTCTGCGTAAGTCTGGCCTATGGGGTAGGGTCAGAAGATCAAAACAGGAGACCAGCACCAGAATGTTATAAGCACACAAAAACATGTATTTAATAATAACGTATAATTACTAACATCATACCAGTTTCGGCAGACTTTCCTTCTTCAGTGATAACAGAAAATCTTTCAGAAATGTTTTTGTGTCCCTATAACATTCTGATGCTGGCCTCCTGTTTTGAACTTTGACTTTTATTGGCCGATTGCACCTTCCATACTTGCAAGGATTCTTCTGAGCTCGTAGGGTCAGAAGATGGAAGCATTTCCTCACACCAAAAAACATCCAGGGCTGGATACAATTTGCAATACAGCACATCAAGTCTCCCAAAGGCATGTGTAAAATTGTGTTATGGTGTAATGAGACTATGGATCGACCTTACAGCCACAATACCAAAAGGTACGTGTGGTGCACAAGCAACACCTCTCTTCACCTGAACACCACCATCCCCATGGTGAATCACGCTGGTGGCATTGGCCTTCTGTGGGGATGCTTTTCCAAAGACAGAACTGGGCCTGTAGTTATGGTGGTGGGAATTTTGAACAGTTCCAAATAACACTCTCATCTGGCCCAAATCCATCAGGCATCTGCAAGAATGCTGAGGATGGGAAGGGGTGTCAGCCTTCAACATGACAAAGACCCGAAGCATACATCCCAAGCTACCTAAAAATGGCTCCACCTGAACACACTCATGGTTATGGAGTGGCCCAGCCAGAACCTAGACCTAAACCCGATAGAAAAACCCCAGTGTGACCTGACGAGGGCTGTGCATGAGTTGACCTTGCAATCTGACAGAGTTGCGGGACCTTTGCAAGGAAGAGTGGCCAAATAATGCCAAGTCAGGATGTGCCATGCTGATAGACACCTTCCCAAGAAGAGTGAATGCTGTAAGTCACTTACAAGGTGCTTCAACAAAGTATCATTTTAAGGGTGTGCACACTTATGCAGCCACTAGATTGTACATATTTCATTTATTATGTTTTATATGTAACACATCTGTTTGTTTATCGATTGGATTGCACAGGTCATATGTCAAATGAAAGGTGGATAATATTTTTGAATGCATTATTGTGGTCTCATTTTATATATTACAAGAACATGGCATGTTAACAGGGGTGTGTACACTTATCATATCCACTGTAAGCTTAGAAGGTTGGTGGTGTAACAGGAATTATGTGACCACACATTTACTGCTGGTTTGGAGGTCTGAAACTCAAATGTATGTCATTAATCAGTGATGTCACTCCTCAGATCATTCCAGTTATGTATCAGACAAACACAGGGGTTACAAGAAACAGAGTAAATATATGAGTCAGACATCTACACATACTTCAAGGATCTGTACAGTTGTGAGGTATGTTCTGTAGTAGTTGCCACTGTGCTATACAGGTGAACAGCAATGATGTGTACATGGGTGCAGTCTGTGCTAGCAAAGGGCCATCACCTACTAACACTACTCGTGTATCCCAGAGCTCTATATTGTTAGATACATGGAGTATAAGTGGCTGCAATGCATGATGCTGAGGTCTGTGTGTCATGCATGTCATCATTTGGATAATGTGAGGTCTGTGACTCTGACAATGATAATAGGAATACTGAGGTACAGGTGGGGTTGTCAGGGGCAGAATCTGTGCCATTGTTTGGCATCCCACTGTTGTCCACACCATCCCTGCACACAGTGACAATGCCCATACATACCCCGTCACCAGTGGCCAAAGATGATGAACATCTGGCAGGTTGTGGCATGGAACAGGCTAGTATGGTGACTATGGCAGGTGTGAGTGTGTACACTGACCATAGCCAGAGTGTATGCAAGGTCCTAACAGGCAGATGGACAGGGGAGCTTGCAGGAAAACTGCTGCTCATCAAGCCGTTGTTGCAAGTGCCACAGCAGGTGTCACCAGATGCATGTTTTGGGCTGTCATGGATGCACAGGCATGTAAGTGAATGCAACACGAGACAAATACTTAGGGTGTTGGATGCAACTCTTCCTGATTTATGTGGCAACATACATCACGTTGTTGAGGCCATACATCAAAATACTGAGATTATGAATAGACGGTGGGGTGAGACCTTGGCAATCCTTGACTGTGGCATGTCTGTGCTAGAGCATGTGGTGGGAGATGGGCATCAGCTACGTGGACGTAGGTCAGCACCAACAACAGCTGAGAGTCTACAGGGCCATGCACCTTCACACTCCTGTAGTGGCAGTGACACCAGCACTACTGAAGGGGGTTTGCTGTCCACATCACATAGGAGCAGGCCATGGGCATGTGGTCCTGGCCGGTCCCATCAGGGACATGGATCCAGCAGACAGCAGTCACCATCAGGAAGCAGTACTGAATCTGGCCTTGAGTCTGGTGGTGCCAGTGAGACCTCTGGCAGGACGAGTTCCCATATCCATGGCCAGAGACAGTGAACTGGACACCCTGCCATGTACAATCTACAGCTGTCCAACATACCCCTGTGTAGGGCAGCCACATGGAGTGACACAGGGTGAATATAGTACAGTGTAGCTATCTAATACTGTGTAAGGTGCTGTCTGCTTGCATTAGTTATGGGTACACATGCAGTTGTATGTACCTTATTAGCCAGGATGCATTATTGCTGTTAGTGCCACTGACTGAATATAATCTGACATGCTGTATTCTGTTTGTGTTCCAGGTGTCTATGTGTCTGCAGGCTGTGGCCCTGCAGACATTACCAAGATGGAGTATGGCATAGTGGAAATACACCAACCATGTCATAGGCAAGGTACAGCTTTATATGTACATGTACCAGGTGTGTATACATGCAATAGTGTGTGTGAGGGATACTGTTGTCAGACAGTGTGACCTTGCATACATACCCCTTGTCACAGACAGGTAGCCTTCAGACATGTCACCTCAGTGTTGTGTAGTACCACAGGCTCATGCATACAGAACAGGTTACTGCAGTACTCTCAGCAGATCCCTCACAAACATAGCCATTACATTAACTGCAACAGATTCACCTGTCTACACCTGTTGCCCCTGCCATTTATTTCCCATACACTCAACCCTGATGAAGTTGGTGAGGGCAGGCATGATACTGTGTATGGCAGGTTTGTGGTATGTATTCCTGAGTTCACAGGGTGGAAAAAGGAGACAAATGGTATATAATTTGCATACACACAGTAAGGACCGACACAGGGGATGTGTATACAGTAATACAAACACAGTTGGCAATAGACAGATGAGTAAACCTACATATCCACTTTGATGTATTGTAGTACTACATACACATGATGTGCCCCACATAGATTATATGCATGGGACATAACCCACTACCTCATACAACATGTAATGTTGTGAATGCCTTCATGGATGGTGAGATAACCCACCAGAAATAGCATCTGGAGTCATGTATTGCTCATACAAACCTGGACAAGTGATAGGGTAGCAGATGTTGCATCAGCATGATGTTTCAGTCAGGTATGATACCTGATGCTGGCATGTGTGTCACTACATTCATTGTTGCTAATTTGGCAACTATATCACTTACATGGGCATTGTTAAGGGACACATACCACATATAGGTTGCAAACATCTGGATACTCCATAGACATCTATACAGAGAACTGGTATGGCTTGTACAATGGTTTAACATGCTGCATGTGAGGCAGATGCCATTACCACACTATATAAAGTAATGCCATCAGGAGGTGGTAAACAGGCATGGATGGTACACACATCAAAATGGTGTAAGCCAAACAGGATATGATCCTCACCCAAACACACACACAGTTGCCAGTATGGAGATTAGAACCCCTACTTATCTAGGTATTACTACTGTAGTGTTACGCAATTATCAGACACACCACTAAGCGTATATGATTTCACCTAGTCCCAAGGTACTTCTAAGGTGAATGACATCAACAAGCCTAGTAAAGTAGGGTGATGGGAAGTGTACAGGGTGGTACACAACTCAGAATGGTATAACCCACACAGTATATGATTCTCATACAAACACTTGTCAGTATTCAGTTTAGAACCCCACCTACCTAGTTATTTCTACTATAGTGTTATGCAGTTATCAGATGATCCACAGAGATTATATGATTTTACCTTGTCCCAAGGTACCTCTAAGGTGAATGACATCAGCAGGCCTAGTAAAGTAGGGTGATGGGAAGTTTACATGGTGGTACACAACTCAGAATGGTATAGCCCACACAGTATATGATTCTCACCCAAACACACACACACACACACACACACACACACACACACACACACACACACACACACTTACTTGCCAGAATTGAGATTAGACCCCTGCCTATTTAGTTATTTGCACTATAGTGTGATGCAGTTATCACATGTGCAACAGAGCTTACTGGAATAACAAATGGCCAAAGGTGCTGATAAGAATAACATCAGCAGGACTGGTAAAGTAAAGCAGTGGGTGGGAAACATATCAAAATACTTCTTACAAACATACACACTTACACACCCACACACACATATGCCAGTTCTGAGAGTAGAACCCCTGCCTATCTAGCTATTTGTACTATAGTGTTATGCAGTTACTACATGCACAACAGAGCTTAATGGACTGACAACTGGCCAAAGGTGCTGATAACTGTACAGCTGAGGTAAACTACTACAGGTGTCAGAAAGTCTGCTGTCAGTTTTTCCCATAGATCTTGCTAGTTCATTCTCTCTTGCACTTCAAATAGCCTAATAGCTTTGCACTTCAACAGGTTTTTGTATCAATTATTCTAACACACCTGAGAGCCATCCAGCAGTAGTTGTTCCTCATGGAATTAGCTCCAGTACTTAGTAGTTATGACCACCCCTCCTGGTATGATTAAAGTGCAGTTCTCTGTGCTTTTGCCCATTAACCTAGTGTACTCTTGGGCATTCTCAGTCACTGTTGCAACTGCCTCATGTACACAGACAACACTCTCCTCTAAACTCCCAACATTCAGACTTGTGAGAGATATCCCTATATCACTAAATTGGAAGATATGCACTCTCCAGAGAAGACTGGACTAGCTGGTCAAAGGGAGAAGGTCAACACCTGCACCACACCACATGGAACACATAGCCATCCAGAACACTCACTATCACAGCTCTGACATACAAACAAAAAACATGCACCCACCTTCACAGAGGCACTCAATAGACATTTACCCAACTAGCAGAGACCACCAAGGCAGACACCCAGTTGACCACCACAATACAGCACAAACCACAGGAGACATATATCACCTACACAGTGTTCCCCTCAACCTAAGCCCCTAAGGCTAACCACCTTGCCCAATACAGTCATCATAGGTGACTCAATAGTGAGGCACACAGATGTCCCACTCACTATGTTGAATATGGAGAAGGTAACAGTCAGCTGTCTATCAGGTACCAGAATCCAACACATAACACACCCTGTCAGGTCACTCCACAACAGCTACAAGTATCACTCTGTCATTGTCCATGTGGGTGTGAATGACCTGAGATGCACCTCCCTGGACTACATGAAAATACATGGTGGAGCTCTCAGATTATGTGGGCCAGGCAGGTATGACAGTAGCCCTGATCAGTATACTACTGTCACCCAGAATGATACTGCAGTACAAACAACAAATGATTGACTTCAACAATTGGCTTAATTGTCTGGTGTCATTCTCAGGGGATCCAGTATCTGTCTTCTTGGGATGACATGACTGACAGACCACTAAGCCTTGCCAGAGATGACCTGCATCTGTCACCCCTGGGTTTCCACCTACTGGCTAAGTCTCTTGCTCCCCTATAATGCCTTTTTAGGCGGTGTTCCAAATCAAATTACCATTGTAACAGCTATGAATAAATGCAATCTGAGGGTCATGCTGCTCAACACTAGACATCTAAATCTCAAGATGCAGTCATTCGAAGCACTCCTCAAAATGGTGAACATTGACATTTGTGCTGTAAAGGAGACTTGGTTTACAGCAGCAGACAGCACCCCTGCACTACCAGGCTATAACTCGTTCCACACCTGTCAGCACCAAAACATGGACCACGGCTCCAAAGGTGGTGGTGTCTCCATATTCATAAAGGATATGCACACCTCAGACTAGTATCCCAGCATAATACATCTGAGCTACTTCAGCTACAACTGACATTGGGTAATAGTGCAATCCAGGTCATAGCCTGCTATAGGTTCCCAGCCATGTCCCTAGACTCTCAATCCACATTCCTCAACACCCTGGAATCTGTCAAGGTCCAACCCAACACTCTCATACTAGGAGACTTCAACTACCCCTCCATCAACTGAGAAAAGTACTCAAGCACCAATACACTGGACCAACGCTTCCTGGAATTCATCAGTTCCAATGCCCTGGACCAGATCATTCTGAGCCCCAGTGGAGGAAGCAACATCTTTGACCTGTGTTGAGTACTAACATATGGGACCATCGTTCGACAACAGTAGTCAATCCCTACCTGGTCAGATCCAACCATAAAGTAACCGTCATGGACATCCATATCTCCCCCACACCCCCGCAAAGGTAACCACCTTGAAAAACTTCTCCAAAGCCGACTTTGGACTCCTAAAAACAGAGGTGGCTAACTTTACAGCACCCACACCAATTGAAAATAGCAGCATGTCTGCCAAATCATACACAAATGCACTGTACAAACAAGTACATAAATGCATGCAACTAGCCATACCCAATAGAACCAATACACTCTACTCCAAACACTGCAGGCCAATCTGGTGGTCCTCTGCCATTAATAAAATGTACAACAGAAGGAAGAAACTGTTGCAAAAAAAGGTTGAGTCCCAAGACTGAAAAAAACTCCCTTATTAGCCACAACAACAACTTGAGATCCCTCATGAAATCATCTAAAACCAGCTATGAGAGCAGAATTGCAGCAGACACTGACAACAATCACAAACCCTTTGATAGTTATATCAAGAACCTCCACGGCAATACCCAGAAGTGCTCTGAGTTACTGCACAATGCTACCTCCTATACTGAGCCAACAGCTATTGCCAACATTCTTGCCAACACATTCAGTGCCAGCTTTACCCCTTTCTCCCCCCAAAGGAAGAATCATAATGCCAGGGGAATGCCAGGCACCCAGCATCACTGCAGCCCAGGTTAAACCTGTATTGTACACGGGCAAAAATACAGCTTCCATGGGACCCACAAATATCCCTGACTGTGTTCTACATGAACTACAAAGAGACCTGGCTTCACATCTGTGTACCCTGTTCAGTCACAGCCTCACCTCAGGCTTTGTCCCTCCGAAATGGTGCACTGCTATAGTCATCCCTCTCCATAAAGGGGTAACGACTACAGACCCTGGAAATTTTCAGCCCATTAGCCTGATGAATCTGATATGTACAGCTATGGAGCACATAACCAGGGACCTGATCTACAAAGATATAAGTAATCTCCTAACTCTGTACCCCACACAGTTTGGCCTTGTGAAAGGGAAATCATGCCTGCTCAACCTGACTGACATCTTTGAGTTAGTCACCAGGGTTGTGTATGATGGTAAGTCACTGCATACAGCCTACATCAATCTGGCCAAGGCTTTTGATACCTTTCCTCAGTCAGGAATTATTGATGAACCCACCAATCTAGGCATCAACCCCTATATCACTAGGTGGGTTGCAAATTGGCTCACAGATAGAACACACAGTGTGAAAGCAGTGAGCTCCAAGTCAGACTGCCAACCAGTCATGAGTGGAGTCACACTGGGAATCACTCCTGGATACTCTCCTGTTCAGCATCTACTTCTCAGGAGTCCAGGCCAACACAAAGGGACTCTGGTTGACCAAGTTCACAGACGACTGCAAGCTGGGAGCCATCATTAACTCCACATATGAAGCAGACATCCTACAGAAAGGCCTCACTGAGACCAATGACTGGTGTGGAAACCATGGCCTGAAGCTTAACACCACAAAATGCATCATCATCCCCTTTGGTACAAACACAGTTACCACTAAGTACCACATCGATGGGAGCCCACTTAACACTGTAGGCATTATAAGAGATTTGGAGACACAGGTTGACAGCAACCCCTCCTTCAACCACCACATTGCCACTGTGGACAGGAAGTCCTTCTATGTGGCACATCTCATTACCAAGGGTTTTGTATCCAGGATGAAAGAGGTCATCATCTATGTCTATTCTTCCCTCATTAGACCAATCATCAAGTATAATGGCCCATTTGGCATGTACCTCACTAGACACCTGCAACAGCTGCAGAGGCCACAGAAGTACCCCATAAAGAGAATCCTAGGCATTAAACACAGGTGCTACACAGACAGACTCAAAAGACTCCAGCTATTCTCTGTCTGATATCACCTACTTAGAGGCAATCTTTGTTTGACTTACAAAGCCATGTCTGACCCAGTTCTTTCAGAAATGCTACATCTAAAGACATCCCAATCTCTCCGCACCACACACTGCAGTGACCTCAACCTCATTACCACAATCACCACAACATGCTGGAGGGACAGGTTCTTCACCCAGAGACTGCACATGCCCTGGAATAGACTTCCCATGCATGTCAATCAGAGCACCTAGCTGTCCCTGTTCCAGAGACATTTGATGAGTGGATGGGTAATAGAAAGTTCACCCCAGGGATCATTCCAGTGGCTCTACTTGATATTGGCACTGAGAACTAATGTCAGGTGGCACAATGGCAGGGCACTTCTATGGGCTAGGCTTGTAAAGGCTCCAGGGCCATTAGCCTAGTACACACATATGAACCTTTAAGGGGAATGGCATCAGCATGAATGATAAAGTAGGGCAGGGGGGTGGGAAGCTTATCAAAATACTTCTTCCTACAAACATACAAACTTACACACACAGTTATGCACCCACACACACATTTGCCAAATCTGAGAGTAGTACCCCTGCCTATCTAGTTCTTTGTACTATAGTGTTATACAGTTATCACATGCACTACAGAGCTTATTAGGCTAACAACTGGCCAAAGGTGCTGATAAGTGGAATGACATCAGCAGGCCTGATAAAGTAGGGAGTGGGTGGGAAACTTATCAAAATACTTCTTCCTAGAGATGTACACACATTTGCCAGATCTGAGAGTAGAACAACTGTCTATGTAGTTGTTTCTACTATAGTGTTACACAGTTATCACATTAATTACAGAGCTTACTGGGCTGACAACTGGCCAAAGGTGCTGATAAGGGGAATGACATCAGCAGGACTGGTAAAGTAGGGCACTGGGTGGGAGACTTATCAAAATACTTCTTCTTACAAACATAGACACACTTATACTTCCACACACACATTTGCTGGTTCTGAGATTAAACCCCCTGCCTAGGCTAGTGATTTGTACTATAGTGTTACACAGTTATCACACATGCTACAGAGCTTACTGGGCTGACAATTGGCCAAAGGTGCCGATAAGAGGAATGACATCAGCAGGACTGATAAAGTGGGGGCACTGGGAAGTGATGTGGATGGGAATGGCCTAAAACTGTTTACCTATAAACAAACAAACACACACTCCCTCACTCTCGCACACACAACTGTCACACACACACACACACACACACACACACACACACACACACACACACACACACACACACACACACACAGAGTTGCCAGTATTGAGATTAGATCCCCTACCTATCTAGTTATTTGTACTATAGTGTTACGCATGCAATTACACATGCTACAAAGCGTATAGGAGTGATGGTTGTCCAGTGGTACTTCTAAGGTGACTGACAGCAGCAGATCTTGTGAGGTAGGGCAATGTGAAGTGTACTGAGTGAGAACAGCCTCCTAATAACTAGACCTGCGGGACACACACACACACACACACACACACACACACACACACACACACACACACACACACACACACACACACACACACATGCAGGTGATGTGATATTATAAACCCAACCTCAGTGCTGTTACACAATGGGGCTCACGTTGTATGCTGGCACATGCAACTGTTTACAACTGGTATGCCACTGTCCACAGCAGGACATCACTGTATGCCATTAAGGGTATCCATGTATGTGACTCACTCTGTCAGTGTCCCCCTGTGTGTCTCCCTGTCACTGCTGTCTCTTATTTCCCCCCATCTATCTGTGTGTATGCTTGACATATGTTATCTGTTGCCATATATATATGTGCGTGTGTGTGTGTGTGTGTGTGTGTGTGTGTGTGTGTGTGTGTGTGTGTGTGTGTGTGTGTGTGTCTGTGTGTCTGTGTATCTCACACAACAGATGCAGATATATCACATATGAGCCACCTACAGATAGCTGAGGGTAATCATGTCTGATGTGTGTGAGTGGGGACAGTTGAGGTGTACATAGCTGTCTGTATGCATGTATGTAACAGACACAATACAGTCATATATTCCAGTGTGGGTTCCAACATGTCCTGTGATTCTCTAAGTGTAGGAGCATGCCCAGTGTGACCTTCTATAGTTAGAGTGGGACTCCATTCCAGAGACAGGTGTTCTCCAGTCCAGGATTTTGTGTGGTACAGCCATACCTCTCAGGAGTACATATAATTTTCTTCAGGATACTTGGTTTGTTTAGCAGACATTTTCTGGCATATCTGTATTCTGACACTGCAATGTATTGTGTCATTACCTAGAGCCAGACATCCTCAGATCATCACAGTGCTTTACCACAGGAATACTAGTTGTATGATGCATAGACCAATATTATGTGGGCAGCTATGTACATTCTTGCCCAACAAGCCCGTTTGTGAGGTGTGGCTACAGCCATTTTAGTAATGACATGCTGTGTAAACAGTCTGGCAACCTGGTAATATACTGGCTGGGGATCTCCTGCTTGTGTGGTATCTTTGTAAGCTGAGATGTCATATCATTGTGTGGCCATACCTCTCATCTGTACATTTTTTGGAAGGTTGTCCAGGTGTTTGGTTAGAGGTTTTATCCTTTTTACATAAACTTGTGTTTTTATGGCAAGTTAGTTACATATAATTGAAGAGTGATGTCACAAAATAATGATAGACATTACTGTTTCAGACTACATAACCTTCAGACAATTCCTGCTACTGCAAACCCATCACCTTACCAACTTTTTCAGTATGTAAGGGCGATATTTGTAATATATGCCTATCATTGTACCTTTGTTCCACTTTTATTTCTGCCCTTGTCCAGACATCTTGCTGTCAGAGGTTGGGAGTTATGGGTGTGGGTACAGAGTGCATTCTACTGTGCAGGCATGCCCATTATATGTAAAAGCAAACATAAGACAAAAGGATTATTGAGAATAACCACTGGCAACAGTACCAAAAAGCACTTATAGTCACAAAAGCCTTGCCACCATAGCTACACATCCTTCAATATGTTACTTATATGTGTAGTATATTCCACATAGCACTGTGACTTCCAGGTATGTCAGTAGCAGAGCAGTGGGTGTCACTGACATGCATAAAAGTTGGTACTGCAGTTATCCACACATGGCCATGTCAAAGACAGCACTGTACCTAGAGCACTACACGATGGCTTCCAGGAGGATGTGCTGGCCAGATCAGGCAGTATTAACCACACATACACATAGCTCATTGACCCTTGCATATTGTGGATGTGCAACATGTTTTCATGTGTATACGTACAGCCCTGCCAATGTGTATTATACTTCTATTTCCCCTGCAAACATAAATGTTACTGCATTTGTGTGTGTATATGCCGGGGCACACCTGTCAACTGCACACATTTTCACAGACTGTGCTGATATTTGCTTTACATTTTGGTTCCATTTACCATACTATTATTCCATGTCTTGGGGACTGGAGGCATATCAGTAAAGAGCACAGGTCAGATTTTACTGGCAAAGATTTTAATTTCAGACTTCTTACCCTTCATAGCCTTACTGCAACTGCGGGTCCTGCTGTGCTATCACTATGTGAGTCTGTGGGGGGGTAATTCTACATTGCCACCATTTGTGTGCCTTTACCAGACATTTCTCTGTGGTTTTCTATAGCTGGCGTGCTGTGTGGGTGTGAGGGGTGGGTATGGGACTCCCACACTGACATCCATGCCTGTGATCTGTGACCCCCAGTTAGTTGTCCCCACACAAAAATGCAGTGGGATTTTCCACCTTGAATACTACTGCATAGTGTGTGGGGGACAGTTATGGCCAGACATTTCCTGGTGTCCCACATAGCTGTCAGTTGTGTGCTGCTATTCCAGTAGGCTACCCCATTCCCTTGCATGCATGCAGCATTACCATAGATATGCTAGCAAAATTTACTAATCTATTCATTTATTGTTAAGAAGACTGACTTACCTTGTGCTTGGGGCAGTTGTGAGGATGGTGCTTGAAGGCCACCTATGTTGGATGCACACAGTACACTGCCTATACATGGTAAGTTACAAGTACTGTGATGTGTGTGTCATCCATTTTACTGTGTGTGTGAGTCAGAGAGGGGTGTCAGTGTCTGGTGTCCCTACAGTGTCAGTGTGTGTGCTATGCATTGCCTCTTTGCCAAGGCCTGAGCATACTGGGCATGCCTCCATCTGCCTAGAGGAGCAGGCTCAGGGGCCTCCTCCTTTGAGTCTTCTGTGCCTGTGGGGACCTTGGCAATGGTGGTGGGCTGTGTGGCTCTTCCCCGTGCTGTTCCTGCTGCAGCTGTTTCTGCAGGACCATATTGTGTAGCATGGCACATACTGTGAACATGTGTGCATATGTGGCTGGAGAGTACTGCAAAGCTCCACCAGATATATCAGGGCAGCAGAACCGTGACTTGAACATCCCAAACACATGCTCTATAATGATCCTGGTTTGTGAGTGTGCCTCCTTATGGCGTTCTTGTGTGGGTGTATGTGCATTTCTGATGGGTGTCACCAGTGCATAGCCAGCATCCCCCACCAGATGGCCATACCGGATGCCCCCCCCCAGCAAATGCCTGGTACAGCTGTGATGAATGTCAGATGTGGGAGTAGTGATAGCTTCCAGGCCTGCCAGCACACACATTCATGATAATTCCCTAGGCATTGCACACAACCTGGCAGCTGATGGAGGGAAATCTCTTGCGGTTTATGTAGACCCTACCCTGTTCACCAGGTGGTGATCTGATGTGGATGTGCGTGCAGTCTATGGCACCCAGTACCTCCGAGTATTCTGCTACATGGTGGAAGAGATGCATATTGCTGGTCTGCTTCTCATGGGTGTTGGGGAAGTAAATGTGCTCACTGGCATGTGGTAGCATGGCATCCAGGAACTGGTGGAGTACCCTGTATGCAGATGCCTATGAGATGCCCATAATGTCCCCAGTAAGTTTTTGGAAAGTACCTGTAGCTAGAATTCTTAAGGTTACACATACCATGGTATCCACTGGGATGGGTTCCCCTCTGTTGGTTCTAGGTCTGAGTTGAGGCCAGCACCACTTGGTGATTTGCTGAAGTATGTGTCTCTGTCCACCCTGTAGTGCTCTACTATCTCTAGATCATGTAGCCCCTGGTAAGTTTCCCTGGGTCTGAACACTCTTCTCCTCAGTCTGTGGCAGGTGTCAGCATTATCCTCCTCTCTGCCCTCAGCCTCTAGCGCATACTGATGTATCAAAGAAATGGCAGCCCCTAACATTTTTCCAGTTAAAATTCCCCCCACATGTCTACACCAATGGTGCAGAGTTTGTGGGAAAAACAAGACTGTAAGGTGTTTCCATAGTTTATACTGTTCTGCTGCAGATGCTGCCTGTATGGTTGGCTGACTATGATGCATTCCACCTGCTGGCTATGTAATTTGTTTTTGATTGCTTTTATTCTGCTATTTTCCTTTTTTTTCCATTTTTCCCTTCCCATTTCCTCCCCTTTTAAGCCCCGAGGCACGCCGCGCAAACCTGGTACTCAAATGTAAACTGTCCTGCTATTTCCGGGGTTTCTTTTGTTTATTTGTTTTAGACCTGGTGCTCACCATGCAAACCCATTTAGGTAATGTAAACATGAAGAAATGAACCTCCCCTGGACGCAAACATGCTCCTCATTTCATGGAATAAGTCAATACAGCCTCAGACACACCCCCTTGCTTATCTGTGATTAGTTAAGCTCAAATGTGAGCCGTGGAGCTCCAATGTGCTTACACAAAGCATGACACACACCCTTTTCATGTCAGCTGCTTCTCCTGCTTACACCACTACCTTATAGCTCCTACACAGTTAGGTGCAGTTTGGCACTTAAAAGATTTTTGTGATTCAGTAAATTTCCCATCATTTGCATACCCCACTGCCTTAGTCCATAGTTACTGCACTAACACAGAGCCTTTCCACTTGACAAACAGTGTTCCACTGCCTTCACATATCTGGTGGAGCCTTGCAGTACTCTCCAGCCACATGATTCTTCATGCCATAGACTATAATGGCAAAATGCAGATTTCCCTTAAAATTGAGTTTTCACATTTTTTTTATTTTCGGCATGATCCTATTTGCGCACTGCTGCCCTATGCTTAAACAGCTGAAATCAGCCAAAAAAATAATAATTTTGATTTTTATAAACATGAAGCAGTCTTCCATGCTAATGGCCATATGTTTGACCATTGACATGCCTAAAGACTGTAGTACATGCTTTTTTGGGAGCTGTCATGCCCCCATTTTGTTATTTGCAGAAATGTGTTCGGTTAGTAACCGAATACATTTCTGAAACTTACACTGTTCTTGCAAGGATACCTGCCTGTTTGCTGAATCTCTAATTCACCTCATTTGCATGGTTTTCACCAGCACATAAGGTAATTAGCATTCTGTAGTCATATCTATACAGGAACAGTGTAGGCATGCTCATGCACATCAGATCAGCTGGATCACTAGGTGGCCATATTCCGTGCAGGAATGGCTACACTGTTCCTGCATGGATGCTGAATCCTGGGGGCTGTCATTATTATCCTAGGTGCTGACCACCACACAATGCTGCTAAGTGTGATTGTGTTTCTTAAGGCAGCTGACACTAATTTTTGAATATTTACATGTTTCACCATGTGTGCGCTAAGCTGCACTCATGTAAATATTAATAACAGAAGAAAAAACAAAAAAGAAAAAAAAACAGTTTAATACATGTTAAAGAATTGCACATCTCTAGATTTGGACTCTTGTTCTAATGAAATTACAAAACACAGTGGGAGTGCATTATATGTCTTTGTCACAGACACATCGTTGCAACAGCAATCAAATCATGTACATACAAGCAATTCCCATTTCCTCTACAGTATTAAGAGGACATACACTTGCACATTCTCAGTTAGTTCTACATGTGCAGCTTATGTATTTAGTGCGATAAGTGATTACACAACCCTTTATGAATATGTTTGCACAAATGCAGCTCTGTCTTCTCTTTGAATTGTGTTCATTCTTCCCTTATCTCTGCTATAATCTTAGGCATGCCGTCTATAGTGCATTGTGTGTCATGTTCCTTTAACTGTATGATAAAAATATAGGATAGTGAAAAACATTTATCAGCACAGGCAGGAGAGTTTGTCTACTATTGAACAAAATGATAAATGTGTGCTGTTTTGTTTTATTTAAAGGCTTGCTGAAGTTAGTTCCACACTCTGTAAGTGTACCCTCACTGACACACCAACTGCAGGGAAGATTGGCTGAATTGCTGTTGTGTTTGCTTTCTCCCTCACACAAATCATTCACAGTTGCAAGCCATTAGCAACTAACAGTGGTATAGGGACTACACTACACTATGTTTATATCTGCTACACAAAGTCAAAAGTTTGGTATTCAGCAGTTCTAATGAGTTCACACCTCATTTCCATTTTCACCATGCTCAGAGAGCTGAATCTACACTATAAAAAGGTAATTGTGTAGCCAGGGAACTTGAAGGTGAGAAAACTTATGTATTTGGACAAAAGAATGTTTGGTATTCATGTGAAGGTGATTTATTTGTACAGAAGGCTTCTAATTTGGCTAAGGTATGCTTGTATTATTCAAGTACATTCTAGCTTTAGAAAGTGTTAACAAATCTATTTATATATCCAGGGGATAATGTAACTTTTATCTGTATGCACTTCTTAATACATCACTGTTAGCATAGGCATTTTTGGAAGACATTTACATTTCACAGATAGGTTATAAACTTTCATCACCAGTATTATTTTTAAAAATTGATCTGAAAATATTCTATGCTATTGGAGAGAAATATAATGCACATGTCACGGACACAAGTGTTATGCTTCTGAGATGGCCCAGGGCCAGCTCCATCTGAGTGTTGGGCACAGTGAGAAGTGACTGCCGATCATAAATTGACATTTCTGTTTTAATTGTGTACACATCCTGATAATTGTGTGGAAAGCATAAATACAAGTAATTCTGTGGTATTCCTTGGTTTGTACGAACCTTCCATTTGTTTGTTATTTTGGGGGTGGGGGAGCCACCTAGCACTGTGTGCTGTAAGGACAAAAGTGTGTCTCAAGTGCTTTTCTGTTGAAAATGTGTAGGTGTCCTGATATTTTAGTGGGAAACATAGTACATTACTTAAGTGGTATTCCTTTGGTCAAGCCTGGGTTTGTTTGTGAGGAAAGGTGGGACAAGCACATAACCTTCAGTTTTATTAAATGAACAATGTGTTTCCAGTGCTTAATGTTGAAAATGTATATGTAAGCAAGACATTAGTTATGTGATATTTATGTGTTTTATCTTTCTGTGTTTTGTGTCACATAGGATTATGGCACCCAAGCCTGCAAATCCACATAATCCCCTTTCAGTTACTTTGAAAATGAAGTGATAATTCAGGCTTTCAGGCACCATGGAGCCTTTCTGCTTAAGAGAGGATGTGGCGAGATGGCTGCTAGAATGCAGCTTTGGGACCAGTTAGAGAAAGATGTCAATGCAGCAGGAGGTTGAAGCAAAAATTATGATCAAATGCATCATTGGGCCACTGATATGATTCCATCAGCCTAGAAATGAGCATCTATAGTTGCCAGAGAACAGCTGGTGATGGGGGGTGATCCTGCTACCAAGCCCCCACTGACGCCAAATGAAGACTTCCAGTCCACTGTTAGAGATCCAGGCAGCTCAGTGGAAACTGTAGACCATGTGCTTGATGTCAGTGCTGATGTAGCTGGGAAGACAAGTGTGTCCCAGGAGCAGATTCCAGGTAAGCTTACATATGGCAAGCTTTATATTTGCTAGTATACTCAAATATATAAGTTGAGTAATACTTCCTGGGAATTTTTTTTCTGTACCTATTGATAAATTAATAAGATTTATATGATACAGTTGTTCAGTATATATGGGTGTGGGTGGACATGTCAGCCAATTTTCAGTTTCAGCTATTTCTTACAGGACATATAGGTGATTGTATATTCATTGTCTCTGTGTGTTATTCCCATTGTGATGGTTATTTGCCATCTTTTTCTTGCTTCATTTCTTCCAGGACCATCCTCCCTACAAAGTGTGGAGACATTTGCACATGGTAAGCAAATGTTTGTTAATGAGTATTGCTTAGATATATGAATGATCTATATGTGTTAGGTGGGTGTAATGAGTGTCTGTATTGCTGTACCATCTGCGATTGTGTGACCAGTGTTACTTTATCTTATAAACTGGTTTAAAATTTAGTGTAGTAGTACTTTATTTCCTGTGTTTGCTGCTGCAGGTGATCCTGACAGTGGAAGCAAAGGACTCCTACCACCTGATGTTGGAGTATCAGTAGACTCTGAGGATAATGGTGGCCAAACAGAGGCACAGTTTAGGGGGATGCAAAGGCTGAATCTGACACTGAGGTTGTGACTCGCCTATCCCCTGTATTTCCTTCAGACACAATCAGTATGCCTATGCATACTAACTTTATTGAGCCCTCAGATATTGGACAGGTTGAGGGTGACACTCTTGATCAGGGTAGTGTGATTACTGTAGCTTCAGTGCTGGATGGCTCTGGCTGTAGCCAAAGTGTAAACAAGGTGCAATGCAGAAAGGTTGGTATGGGTGCTCAGAGGAGGCCTGTTGTCCACCGACCACCTGATTCTGGTGTGTCATTATGTGCCACTCAATGTATATTTAGGGCCATCATGGAGGCACTGGCACATTCCACTAGAGCCTCTGAGTACATGCTTAGGGTTCTAAATGTAGCAAAAGCTGGCTTGACTTTTTCCAATGGATCGGATGAATGATATGATGTAATGGGCAATATCTGTGAAGGAATGTCTGTTGGGAGGGGAACAGCCTTCACATGGCTGTAGGTCAGCAGCATCATCTGCTGTTAGCCAACATGGCTGTGCCCAATCCCGCTCCCAAACTTGCAGTACTTCCACTGCTCCATCAGTGGTTGAGGTGCTCACACATGCTGTAGATCATGGAGTCATGAACCTGGAAGTAGTCATGAAGAAAGTTCATACAGTAGGCATCGCTCATGTTCAGGTATCACCAGCATATCTTACCATGGGCTTGGACATGCAAATGCAACTCCTGACACAGCCAGTTCTCATAGTCAGTGGTGACAATGATGAACTGTTACCTCTACCATGCACAGCTCACACCTGTCTGACATGCCAGGACATAGAGCTAGCACAGAGCTTGGTTGTGTTCTTGCAGACACTCACAAACACATTTCACATCAAGTGCCCATACAGACACATACACACATAACAGGTACATCAGGTAATCGTGAGGTTTGCAGGTCATTCTGTCTCATTGATCATTTGATGATTAGCTACATTTCTGGCTGCCTGTCTTTCTTACTCACACACATTCACTAGTTTTGTGCCAACTTTGGCCCCCTGCCTCCCCCCCCCCCCAACAATACTCTGTGCAGATGATGATAATTTCATCATCACCTTGTTTCTATCTTTTGGATTCAGGAATACATATATATTTTTTCTGATGCCCAGTGTGCATAGATGACTGAGTGCTTAGTATATACAGTATGTGTTGGTGATGCTATTTTGAAAATAGTACTGATTTCTTACAGCCTTTTTACTGTTGTGAATAATATCTTAAAATCAGTGATACATTGGTACAGCTTATTTCTCCACTTGTGAGAATGTAGGGATAATTACAGACTTGGGAATGTTTTTTTGTATGGTGTGTATTTTTGATGCATGAGGCCTATTAGCTGATAAAGAGGAAAAAGTGCTGTTACATATTGATGTCATTGTTGGGCAGCTCACACATGTACTTAGGTACATTTTCAAGTAACAGTATGCAAATTTCTGCCATACATTTGCAAGTAACAGTATGCAAGTATCTGCTATTCATTTGTGTTGTTACCCATTTATTTTCCTGTTCCATGTTCAGCACTTATCTTGATAGTCCTGCAGTTGCAAGTGTTTTAATTTGGGGCTGACTCTATGTGATGCTAGCAGTACACAGCCATTACATGGGTAAGTAAAGGTTGTGAGCAATGCCTGGCATCGATTTTACTGTATGTATGTGCATAGGATGAAAGTTGTACCCCTTAGGTGGTGAGCATGTCTGCTATCCATTGCCTTGGCCAGAGTGAGGGCATATTGTGCATACCAACATCAATCTACATCCAAAGTGGCTGGTCATTCCCCTTCTGAGTCCTCAGCAATGTGTGGCTGTGGTGACTTTACCAGTGATGGTGAAATGTGTGCCCCTTTGCCTAGGAGTTCCTGTTACAGGTGTTTCTCAGAATAATGTACTGGGATCATACTGCAGGGACTCCCCACCAATGTATCTAGGCACCAAAACCATTACTTCAGCAGCCCAAAGACATGCTCTGTGATATTTCTTGGTTGAGCCTCTTTACCGCATTCCTCCATGGGAGTGTGTGCATTTCTGTTAGGCTTCATCAGCCATGGTTCAGCTGTGTACTATGCATTGTGGGATATCCTCCCTGGAAAACCTCTGGTAGAGCTGTGAGGTGTGTCAGATATGGGAGTCAGGGTAACTGCCATGGTTGCCAGCACACACATTCAGGATGATTCCCTTTGCATTACATACAATCTTACAGTTAATAGAGTGGAAAATCTTTCTGTTTATGTAGTCTCTTCTCTGTTTCCCGGGCGGTGCTTTGATCTCAATGTGTGTGCAGTCTATGGCACCCAAGACTTCAGGGAAGTGTGCTATGGGGAAATCCAGCATAGTTGTAGCTCTTTCCTCAGGGTATGGAGAAAATACATGCAGTC